>NW_007821722.1:0-848 GCF_000696425.1 Galeopterus variegatus
ATCATAGGTGTAAAGTGTTCAATATTTTGCCATTAAGTATGATGTTAGCAGTAGGTTTTTCGTAGATGCCCTTTATCAGATTGAGGACATATTCTTCTATTTCTAATTTGATAAGTTTTTTAAAAAAAATCATAAATGGGTGTTAACTTTTGTCAAGCACATTTTTTGCATGAATTGAAATGATCGTATAATTTTTCTTCTTATTCTGTTAATGAATTACTTTGATTGATTTTTCAAATGTTGAATCAACCCTGCATTCATGAGATAAATCTCATTTAGTCATATTATATTTTCTGTATATGTTGCTAGATTTTACTTGCTAATTTTTTCTTGACTGTCTCTTTTATATGTTCAAAAATTATATTGCTCTGTAATTTTCCTTTCTTGTGACCTTCCTGTCAGGTTTTGCTATTAAAGTTATGTGGGCCTCATAAAATAGATAGAGAAGTTTTTATTCCTCCTCTATTTTCTCAAAAAGTTTCTGTAAGATGAATATTATTTCCTCCTTAAATATTTGATAGACTTGGGGGCCGGCCTGTGGCTCACTCGGGAGAGTGTGGTGCTGATAACACCAAGGCCACGGGTTCGGATCCCATATAGGGATGGCCGGTTTGCTCACTGGGTGAGCGTGGTGCTGACAACACCAAGTCAAGGGTTACAATCCCCTTACCAGTCATCTTTGAAAAAAAAAAAAAAAATTTGGTAGACTTCACCAGTGAAGGCATCTGGACCTGAAGTTTTGTTCATGACCTTTTGTGACTGGTAAGAGGATCGTAACCCTTGGCTAGGTGTCGCCCACACCACGCTCAGCCAGTGAGCGCACCGGCCATTCCTATATAGGATCCGAA
>NW_007821723.1:0-848 GCF_000696425.1 Galeopterus variegatus
CTTCTCTGTATAGTTGGATTACAATTTTGTTTCAGTCAAAAGTCAGTATGTACATTATTATGACTCTGTTAATAGAAAGGATACTTTGAAAAGGTCATGGAAAGATTTGTATTATCTTTAATCCTAATTTTCCACAAATTTTTTGAAGTACTTTTGTATTTACAGCTGAATGATGTGCTGTTCTATAAATTTTTCCATTTTCATCATTCCCGGAGTTAATAATTGCTCTGTTTCATGGCTTGCATGATTTCTATGAATCTATTCACTCCCAAATTCACTCCCAAATGCTGCAGAACTGAAAATTTTCTCTGAATGTGTGCAAACACATGGATTATTCTCTCAGGTTTTGCTTACTGTGTTGTGTTTGGTTTCAAGACATCCCCCCTGGATCCTCAATCTGTATTTTTAGTGCAGCTGGTCTATTGCACTGGTTGTTATCTAGAGGGGGCTGCATAGACTCATATCCTTGGACTTCCTTCACTGTTATCTGGGAATTTTTTCTCTCCTTCCTACGTAGGTCACCCATTTCCTGGGTGCCATTTTCACCTCTTTCTTGCTGGAGCATGTTGAATTTTGAGAGCATTGCTCCATTGAATTCTAGTTTTCAGGGGCAATATTGAGAAGTCATAGTCTATTCTGGTGCTTATTCCTTTGCAGCTAATTCATTTTTCTTTCTTTCATCTCTCTCTGGAAGCATGTAGGATCCTCTCCTATCTCTTCTGAACTTTTATGGTGATTTTCTTTCCATTTAATTTTGGGAGCACCCTTGGTCCCTTTAAGTATAAAAATTCATACCTACGCTCTGGAAATTAGTTTGTAATTATTATTTAGCAATTGCTCACCTCCAC
>NW_007821724.1:0-848 GCF_000696425.1 Galeopterus variegatus
ATTCTTAGTTTTTCTTTTTTTAGTATGAACCAACAACAAACAAAATTAAGTGAGTGATATCGAAGGGAAATTCTAGAAGGTTCATGCGAGGTATGGATAGTTCCCCAACAGAAGTAACCGATCATGGTCTTCTTTTTTTTCACAGATGAGAGGAGAGTAGCTGGGTTTAGAGTTTTACAGTGATGCATGGTGGTAATGTTTGAAGAGAAACTAAAACAATTGCATAGGAAATTAGGTGACTAGTTGAAAAATCCTGAGTTGTTTCTATCAATAAAAACAATAGCAAAATTAAGTTTAGTGATGACCCTGGAACTAAGTGAGTAAGTTGACTTAAGCCTTCTGTAAGTCTTACTGCAGCTACTATGGCTCTTAGACAAGACAGCTATGCCATGGCTACTGGATCTAATGCAAGACTGAATGATGATTCCCGGGTAAATGAGTCAGAACCCCTAGTCCTGGTTCAAACTTTTAATGACAGAAGAAAAATGGGTTTGCAAATCTAGAATCCTGGAAAAAAATCTTTTGATACATAGTTGTTACAGTGATCTTTGTGCTTAAATGTGATCATGTTTCTTTCAACTTAAAAAAAATGTGTAATCCTTGAAAGATATTTATATTAGCATTCTTTACTTAAGTATCATTAGAAAAAAAATATTTTTAAAATTTATCAGCTTTTTATTACTAAGTTTGATAAACAAAAGAGCTCTTATAATAGTTTTATTTATTTATTTTTAAAAAGGGGTTAGAAATCCAAATCTCATAATAGTTTTAAATTAATTAAAATTCAAAGGATATTTAAAAATCTGATTATTTCTATTGTCCTTTCTTTCACAGGATGAAGGTAATCT
>NW_007821725.1:0-848 GCF_000696425.1 Galeopterus variegatus
TGGGCTCAGGCTAGCAACTGAGAAGGAAATTGAGTCATGAGAACAAGGACAGAAGTTTAAGGAAGAATTAATGAAAGAGAGGCTTGTTTAACTCAGGCTGAGAACAGGGATATGAGAGCCTGTCAGTTAGTCTGAGCCTCTGATCAGCTGTGTGACTTGGCAGTTTGGTGAAAATTAAAAGAAAGTGGCTGCTGTGGGCTGAAGCCTCAACAAAAGGGAACAGAGGGGAAAAGGGAGATCAGAAAGAACCAGTGAAAATTACCAGGAAACAGCTGTGGGTGGACCTCACTAAAGCAGAGGTCGATCCCCCCAAAATAGATAAGCAGCTGAGTGCAACATTGCTTAAATTGTGGCAACAGCTGCCCAAAGAGAAACACTTCCAGTCCCTGCTGCACAAGCGGCTGGAGGTGCAGCTGATTTGGGAGTGCACTCCATGGGGGAAGTGCAGGCAGAGCCAAAGCTGAAGGGATTCATGAAATCGCCCTCTACTTGGGGCCTCTTCAGCTTACCCCAGGTGCAGCTGCGTGCTCCTCCAGAGGAAGATGGCACAGATTTCATGTGTCCTTAATCCCAAGCCCACGTCAAGCTCACTATATAGTGGTCTTCTCAGAACGTACAAAGGGTGATGGACTTAGTAGATACAGGATCTGAATGTACCTTGATATATGGGAATCCACCAAAATTCGAGGGGCTGATTACTGGTATAAATGGGTATGATGGGCAACCCATTAAAGTAAGAAAGGTGAAGTTAACTTTAAGGATTGGGAGGCTTCCCTCCAGGGAATACGCGATGTGTATCTCCCTGACCGAGGGAACACATACATACTCCGGGTTGATATGATGCAAGG
>NW_007821726.1:0-848 GCF_000696425.1 Galeopterus variegatus
TACAGATTCAATAAAATTCCCATCAAAATACTAATGGCATTCTTCATAGAAATAGAAAAAAACAATCCTAACATTCATATGGAACAACAATGACCTGCAAATATACAAAGCAATCCTGAGCAAAAAAATAAATAAAAGTAAAGTTGGAAGTATTACACTACTTGATTTCAAATTATATTACAAAGCTATAGGAACCCAAACAGCATGGTATGTATGAAAACAGACACATGGACCAATGCAACAGAAGAGAGTTACTCAGAAATCAACCCATATACTTACAGACAACTGATCTCTGACAAAGGACCAAGAATATACATTGGAGAAAGGACAGTTTCTTCAGCAAATGAAGTTGGGAAAACTGAATATCCAGGTGTAGAAGAATGAAACTAGACCATATCTCTTGCCTTGTACCAAAAGTAATTCAAAATGCATAAAAGACTTAAGTATAAAGCTTGAAACTATAAAACTTCTAGAAGAAAACACAGGAAAAACACTTCAGGAAGTAGGACTGGGCAAAAATTTCATGAATAAGATCTCAAAAGCACAGGTAACAAAAGAAAAAATAAACAAATTGGATTATATCAAACTAAAAAGCTTCTGCACAGCAAAGGAAACAATCAGTAGAATGAAAAGGCACCCTCCAGAATGGAACAAAATATTTGCAAACTATGCATTTGACAAGGAATTAATATTTGGAATAAACAAGGAACTCAAACAACTTAACAGTTTAAAAACAAATAATCCAATTAAAAAATAGGCAAAGGAACTGAACATACTTTTCTCAAAGGAAGACATACAAATGGCCAACAAGTATATCAAAAAATGCACAACATCACTATTCATCAGGG
>NW_007821727.1:0-848 GCF_000696425.1 Galeopterus variegatus
AAGTACCCTTGTATGCAATACATAGTGAAAGGAATCATTATCAAATATTATGTCAGAACTATTGTAATGTATCTTTCTCTAGCTAAGGGGGAACTAAAGAGTGTTAATCAAGAAAATACTGGTATTGGACTTGCATTTTATAAATATCTCTCTGGAAGCAGAGTGGCAAATGGACAAAAATAACATGATGGGTGGAATTCTCACTTACAGGAGGCGCTAGAAGAAGAGATGAATTTGACCTGGATAGCAGTGAGCAAAGAGATGAGGGAAGATGTAAAAAATATTTAACAGGTAGGAAACACAAGATGAAATCATTAGGAGATGGAGGTATCTAGGACCAATCCTGGTTTGGATAACCAGGTGGTTTCATTAGACAGCATGGAAAAGAGAAAAGGAGTACTTGCAAGTTGAGATGGAGAGGGGCAAGATAATGAATTTTGTTCTGGTCATATTGTTTCTCAGATTCAAGTGACTGAGAGATATTCATATGGAGATATTTAGTAGAGAGAGTCGGAAATATCTAGGCTAATGCTACAGGTAAAGTATTTAAAGCAATGTGGCAGACGAGATTGACTGGGGAGAGCAAACAGAATAAGTGGAAAAGAGAGTTGAGGATGGAATCCTTGGGGACACCAATGTTTAGGAGGTGACTACAAGAAGTATCCCTAAAAGAAACTCTAAAAGAGGGCCCAGAGAGGAAATGGCAGCAAGGTGGCACCAGACAGGTTGGAGAAGCAAGTGTTTAAATGGTAAGACAGCATAGTTAAAGCTACATGAAATATGAAAAATGTTCTGTTTTTGACAATTTGTTGGTTATTGGTGATGTGGTACAGTCCCACAGCAAGAAG
>NW_007821728.1:0-848 GCF_000696425.1 Galeopterus variegatus
TAAGGCCAAAGTGCAGTTTCCTACCTCCAGCCTTCAGTCTAAACCTGGAGACACACATGCTCGGACACAACTGCAGAGGGAGCTGATGGTTTAGCCAGGAGCCCTAAGTCGAAGGGTTGCATAGGTGCATAGCTGAAGGGTTGCAGGTCAAAGGGCTGCATAGTTGCACAGTTGAAGGATTGCAAGTGGAAGGGTTGCGTAGTTGCACAGTTGAGGGGTTGTAAGTGGGTGGGTTGCATAGTTGCACAGTTGAGGGGTTGCAAGTGGAAGGGTTGCAAGTTGCATAGCACACAGTTGAAGATTTGCTAGTGGAAGGGTTGCATAGTGCACAGTTGAGGGGTTACAAGTGGAAGGGTTGCATAGTTGCATGGTGCACAGTTGAAGGGTTGCAAGTGGAAAGGTTGCATAGTGCACAGTTGAGAGGTTACAAGTTGAATGTTGCATAGTTGAAGAGAGCCTGCTCCCGACACCAGCTGCAGGTGGAATGAGAGCTAGGGAGAAAGACAGGGTTGCCCTAGAAAGCAGGTTCTGGCCCCACACGGAGACAAGAACTGGGGCTGAGTCCCTGCGTGAGGCACAGATTCCAAAAGTGACCCAGCCACTAATCAAACCTGGCACCACCAATGACAGTGCTGTCCACTCAGATGTGGACCTTTCCCTGTGTGGAAGAGGAAGCAGGCACATAGAGAAGGGCTGAAGTGTGAGGTGGAGATGTGGGGGAATGTTTTCTTTCTCTCTCATATTTTCCTAGAGGGAAGGTGGTGGAATTGAGAGAAGGGTGAAGGAGGAAATTTCTCTTTTAGTTCTATATACTTTAGTTTGAATTTTATTTATTTTTTTACAATGAG
>NW_007821729.1:0-848 GCF_000696425.1 Galeopterus variegatus
AGTATTAACATGGTGTTTTTTTCCATCTATATTAATTTCCTACTGCTGCTGTAACTAATTATCACAAACTTAGTGACTTAAAACAACACAGATATCATCTTATAGTTCTGGTGTCAGAAGTCCAAAATCAGTCACCCTGGGCTAAAGTCAAAGTATCAGGATTGGTTCCTTCTACAGGCTCTGGGGGAAATGCATTTCCTTACCTTTTCTAGCTTCTAGAGGCCTCAGCTCATGACCTCTTCCTCCATATTAAAGGCAGCAGCATAGCCAGATTATGGAGGAGACAGGAGAGAACTCACAGTGAGTGGCAATTCTGATATGACCATGTTCCATGCTTCATAAGGAATGTATTAGTCCATTTGTGTTGCTATAACAGAATACCTGAAAATGGGTAATTTATAAAGAATGGAGGTTTATTTGGCTTACGATTCTGGGACAGCTGCTTCTGGCATGGGCCTCAGGCTGCTTCTACTCATGGCAGAAAGCAGTAGAGAGCCAGTGGGTACAAGCAGATCACATGGTGAGAGGAAGCAAGAGCAGCAGGGGGAGGTGCCAGGGTCTTTTAAACAACCAACTCTCATGGGAACTAACAGAGTGAGAACTCACTCACTACCCCCACCCCCCAGGGAGAGCACTAATCCATTCATGAGGGGTCTGCCCCTGTGACTTAAACAGCTCCCAACATGGCCACATTGGGGATCAGATTTCCATATGAGTTTTGGGTGGACAATAACCAAACTTGATCAAGGAAGTAAAGCATTGTACAAAAACTAGGTGGTGTTACTGTATTACCCTTACTAAGGGATCTGAGGATATTTAACCTGGAGAAGTAAAGATTCAATAGGACA
>NW_007821730.1:0-848 GCF_000696425.1 Galeopterus variegatus
ACAGGGGTATGGGTTAACAATTCCAAAACGTCTATACATATACTGGAAATGAATAATTAAGTCAGTGGATGACAGAGAGTGGAAGCAATGTTTCTCACTGTTGGCTTGGGAGGTTACAGACAAGCAAGGGGAGAGGCTAGAATGATTCATGAGATGGTGAATCACAGTTGCAGACATCGGGATGAACTCATTTTAGCTTAATATAGATGCAGATGGGTAGATATGTGTATATACGTATATACAGAGATTAGTAGAGATATACTAATATATATCTAATATGTTAACCTATATACGCACATATATTTACATATATACACTAATGTACATGTACATATTAATATGTGTATATACACACAAACACACATACATACAAACATTTCATTGATACTGCAATGACACCCCAGTATCAATGTCCACATCTGGCACCCAGATCTCGGCTTCTAATAACATTCTCCAATAAAACTCAGCTTCTAATAACATTCTCCAATAAAAGCAACTAGGGTTCCTTGGAGAAATGGCTTATCTAGGACGGGGCAGGGATATTCAAAATGAGCTCACAGCATCTTGCAGTGCCAAAAAATAAGAAAGAGCTAAAAATAAAAATTAAAAAAACACGATGATGGAGGTATGTTGAAGGAGCACAGCAGCCAGCTGTAAGAGCTCCCAGTGGCCAAAGCTAGTGTGTATTGGATTATAACCCAAAGTATAAAATAAATATCTATGAGTCCATATTGATATATATAAGTGATTGAATAAATTAATAAATGGAGAAGAAACAAATCTCTCATGCCAAAGAATTCCAAATAATTTATTTAGATCCTTCACTCACAAGGATGTGGGTCATAATT
>NW_007821731.1:0-848 GCF_000696425.1 Galeopterus variegatus
ATTAATATGTTAAAGCTCTAACTCCCAATGTAGCTATATTTGAAGATAGGGCCTTTAAGGACATAATTAAGGTTAAATAAGGTTGTAAGGGTAGAGCCATAGTCCCATAGGACTTGTAGAGAAGACACCATCTGTCAGTCAAGGAGAGAGGCCTCAGCAGAAACCAACACTGCTGGCCCCATGATCTCGGACTTCCAGCTTCCAGAACAGTGAGAAAATAAATTCTTGTTTTACCAACCAGTCTGTGGTATTTTGTTATGGCAGTCTGAGCTGACTAATACAGATCTTAATTAGACTTTGAACCTGAACTTAGATGCATTATTTGCAAACTGATATGTACAAGTACATTATAAAAAAAATTGATGCCAAATGTTGAAGTTACCACCTTCTGCTTGCCTTCTCTATGGGCCCTTAATATTCTCTAACTCAATACTCTTAAAACAAAGAGTTTCAAAAACTATGATCTCTTTAGTTGTTCTATTTGTCCCAGGCCTAAGTGTTGGTCTGTAGTAACCTGGTAAAAATATTAAAAGTAAAAATATTCGCATTAAAAAATATTCAAAATATACAGTAGCAAGCATTACCAAGGAAACTACTATATTTCAAACTTCTAGAAACTAATAGATTTTAAACTTTAGTTAACTAAACCTTGCTTGCTGAAATTATGGCTAAAGCACTGTCAGGAAAAATTTTATATTTATAAACATATTTGCATGTATTGAATATGTAATATAATTTTAACTAAGAACTAGAGTAAACATATATGAGGTTTAAAATCATGGTGCAGCAAAAATCAGTAGCATTTCTATTCACTAATAGTGAACATGCAGAAAGAGAAATCAAGAAAG
>NW_007821732.1:0-848 GCF_000696425.1 Galeopterus variegatus
GGTCCCGGTCCAGTACAGGCGCGACACTGAGGGTTGCGATCCGTTGCCGGACACGGAAAAATAAATAAATAAATAAATAAATAATGCTTAAGAAGCGTTTTAAATATCACTATAAAATGCTTATGTTAAAAAAAGGAAAGAAAGAAAAGAAAATGAGTCACCATATTGTAAATAAATTGTAAATACTGTAGGATTACTACCATATAATATATACATATGTATAGAGATGGAGTATTTTGCCAGAATGTTGTCAACATTTTTAACTAGTGATAGGAAGGGAATGATAGTTATTTTCTTCTTTATGCTTTTCTAGATTTCTCAAAGTTTTCTACAATGGGATATTTTTAGATATCATAAAAGTAATGCATGCCCACTATTAAAAAAATAAAACAGATAATACAAAAGAGCAGAGAGAAAAAATGATAGTCAACCCCAGCCTACCTTACAGAGAGAACCACAGTCAACATTTTAGCATTAACATTTAGGATTTTTTTCCTCTGTAGGTTTCCATATATAAATGCTCATTTTTAAATAGGCTAGTGTTTTAGTTCATTTTGTGTTGCTATAAAAGAAATACCTGAGACTGGGTAATTTATAAGAAAAAGAGGTTTATTTGGCTTACGATTCTGGGACAGCTACATCTGGCATGGGCCTCAGGCTGCTTCTACTCGTGGTGGGCAGGCAGCCGGCGGGTACAAGCAGATCACATGGTGAGAGGAAACAAGAGAGAGAAGCAAGAGAGAGAGAGAAGGTGCCAGGGTCTTTTTAAGCAATGAGCTCTCACGGGAACTAATAGAGTGAGAACTCACTCATTAATTCCCCCTCCCCCAGGGAGAGCATTAATTCAT
>NW_007821734.1:0-848 GCF_000696425.1 Galeopterus variegatus
TCTTGCTTGTTCATCAACTTAACAATCAGGTATTATGAGTTTTTACCCAGAAACATGGGGGTAAACATAGGCCCATTGCATATTATAGCCTGAAATTAGATGTAGTAGTTAAGGCGTATCTTAATTGTTTAAAACCAGTAGCATCAGCAGCCAAGTTGCTAGAAACTTCATCTGGTTTTAGGGAATGAACTTAATTTGCAAGTCCCACATGCTGTAGAAAGTCTATTAAATTCCAATCAAACAGCATTTTTCAGCAAGTAGACTAACCTTTTATGAAATGCTTCTCCTGTCTCCTTTTAATCTTCATCTGAAATGCTGCAACTTCCTTAAACTCTACTACCTCTACCTGACAATGGTGAGGATTGTAAGTGTAGTATCAGAAATAGTGGCCCCTCATGTTGATTTATGAGATACTCCCACAATTGTGTAAGTGTAGTATCAGAAATAGTGGCCCCTCATGTTGATTTATGAGATACTCCATTAGATAATCCTGAGTTAATACTTTTTGTTGATGGGTCCTATGCCAAAAACTCAGAAGGAAGGTATAAGACGGGTATGCCGTTACCATCCAAAATAAGTTAATAGAGAAGGGAACTCTTCCTCAATTTAAGTCAGCTCAACCCAGGGAACTTTTTGCTCTCTCTCAAGCTTGTCATATAGCTAAGGACAAGTCAGTTAATATTTATAGATAGCAGATACGCTTTTGGAGTAGTACATGAGTTTGGCATGTTATGGAAACAATGAAGGTTTCTCACTTCTAGTGGGACCCCATCAAAAATGGACTCAGAGAAGATGAACTCTTTTTTGCTATCCTGTTCCCATAACAGTTTGCCATAATTAAGATTGAA
>NW_007821735.1:0-848 GCF_000696425.1 Galeopterus variegatus
GGGAGGGGTCAGCAGAGTCCCAGCAGGAAAGAGATGCGACTCAAGTTGTATTTTAAAAACAAACCTAAGGCATACCAACCACATACAGCTCCTCTAGATTTGGAGCTGAGGTACTAAGGTGTTTCTTAATCCAAATAGTTAATGGTTACCTAGGAGCTGGGGTCTGGCTTAAGAGGCCAAAATTATGTTAAGTTCTAAATAAAAGAATAATAAAAACAAGTGTTGTTGGAGTACTTGGGCTGAATAGGTAGATTTGAAGTAAAACGTTTGAGTCATAGTATAGTAAACTCTTTAGCATAACTTTTCTCCACAAGCATTACGATGAAGAAACTTGGCCAAATTAGGTGATGAGAAAAACAAAACCAAACAAATCACTTAAAAAAAAATCTGCAAACACATCTTGCTTTGGCGAGTGCTTTTAAATATTCCCCCTTGAAGATTTTCAGACTGCATTTAAAGCTCTGAGAAATCCTGCTGTGAAGAAACATTTCAAGCATTCCTCAACTTTGCCCACTTTTATTTTCTTTTCGTTTTTTCACATTTTAATTAATTATTAATTTAATTTACGCTTTGCTTATTTTTGCCTAAAACCTATTAAAATCCTGACAGACTGCATCACACACTTTGAGGAATGCTGCTGTAGAGTGTTCTGTCAATACTGTTAAAAATTCAGATTCTACTTTATTTTCTACATTGTCAGTGTTTTCAGGAAGTACAAGCACCCATGTGGAGAGAGGCTGGGACAGTGGGGGAGTGGATACTGAATGATTTTAGAACAGCTGTTTCCTGTTTCATTCCATTGATTCTTTGCTGTACTTGAAATGCTGATCTGGTCTCAGTAAAGCTTT
>NW_007821736.1:0-848 GCF_000696425.1 Galeopterus variegatus
TCAAAAAGTGTGATTTCTTGGTGTGTTTGTTATCTATCTACTCCCAACCCCCACCTACACAGGCAATATAACTTTTTTTTTTTTTTTCTTTTCCTTTTTGTCTTTTTTTCATGTCTGGCAACGGACCGCAACCCTCAGTGTTGCGCCCGTACCGGACCGGGACCGGCAACGGGATGGCAACCCTCGGTGCTCCGCCCGCCCCTCCCTCAGCCAGTGAGCGACCGGTCTGTATGTGGGATCCGAACCCTCGGCGGGAGCACCACCGCACTCCCAAGCGGCGCACTGTAGCAGTGTGCCACTGGGCCGGCCCCAATATAACGTTTGTTATGTGCATTCCGTTTATTTGAGGAATTCCTTTTGTCTTTATAAACTTTTTTTTTTCTTCCTTTTTGTCTTTTTTCGTGCTTTCTCTCCCTTTTACATACAGTAAATTTCCCCTTTAAGTAATTGATTAAAACTTTTTAAAAAATTTTAAACTCTGGGGCCGGCCCCGTGGCTCACTCGGGAGAGTGTGGTGCTGGTAGCACCGAGGCTGTGGGTTCAGATCCTATTTGGGGATGGCCGGTGTGCTCACTGGTTGAGCGTGGTGTGGACAACACCGTGCCAAGGGTTGTGATCCCCTTACCGGTCAAAAAAAAATTTTTTTTTTTAACTCTGAAATATGTATCTCCTTTAGATTAACATCTATATGCCCATCATTTTTGTCAATCTCTTTATTAATTCATACTTTTGGAAATTTTCGCATTGACTATTTTATGACTTTGTTTCTCAATTGTTCGTGTTTGTTGTGTCACTGAATTCAGCAATGGTGTCTTCTCCTATATTATACTCATGGTCGCCAGGGAATG
>NW_007821737.1:0-848 GCF_000696425.1 Galeopterus variegatus
TTTTGTTTATCCATTCATCTGTCCATGGACATTGCATCCATCCATGCATTGTCTTACCTTTTGGCTATTGTGAATAATACTTCTACGAACATTGATGTACAAGCATCTGTTCGAGTCCCTAATTTCAAGTCGTTTGGGTGTATACCCAGAAGTGGAATTGATGGGTCATATGGTAATTCTATATTTTATTTAGGACTTTTCATTTATGTTTGGCAGGTGGCTGGTACGGGGTTCTGAACCCTTGACCTTGGTGTTATAACACCACACTCTAACCAGCTGAGTAACCAGCTGAATAAGCCTAGGACTTATTTTTAAGGTGGTTGTCCTAAGTAGGATTATAACCAATTGTTTTTAATTCATAGACTCAAAACCCACTACATTTTAAATCCTTTTTTCCTTCAGATTATGCCCAGAGACTCCAGTCTGAGACAGTCTAGAGCTGCACCCAGCAGTGGGGTGACCTCAAGCTACATGGCTACGAAGCCTTGAGGTCAGCCAGCCTGTGTGGAGATGCTCTGTGCAGGCAAAATGTGCGGATTTCAAAGACTTAGTACGAAAGAGAAGGTAAAATATCTCATTAGTAATTTTCAAATTGATTACTTGTTGAAATGTTAATATTTGGGCTTGATTAAAGAAGGTGTAGCAATTAATTTAATTTCACTTGTTTCTTTTCGCTTTTTGAAATGTGACTACTAGAACATCTCAAATGGCATATGGGGCTTGAATTGTCTCTATATTGGACTGTTAACCCTAGAGGGTTAGTCCAGGTGCTTTTTCACACTGGAGGAGCCAGTTAGAGCCCTTCAGCCTAAGAGAAGGAAGCCTTGGGCTGGTGCTTTTTTTTTTTT
>NW_007821738.1:0-848 GCF_000696425.1 Galeopterus variegatus
ACAATAAAAGGGAGAAGCTAACTTTGAATTGGGGCTGTCACATTCAGCTTTCTCCTCCTAAAGGGGAAATTACTGAAATGCAGTCCTTCTGGGCCTCTCAATGCATAACATGGTGCTTTGAGTAATTGGGTAGTTCTTTTTTACGTCTCGGTTACACATGCGGAACTGTAACATGGGTATAACATTTTTTATCTCTTATACCATATTTTTACCATGCTTCTTCTATGTTTAGATATGCAAATACTTACAATTGTGTTACAATTGCCTACAGTATTCAGTACATAACATGGGATACAGATGTGTAGTTTAGGAGCGATACGCTTTACCAAATAGCCTAGGTGTGTAGTAGGCTGTGCCTTCTAGGTTTGCATAAGCACACTCTGTGATGTTCTTGCAATTAACAAATTGCTTAATGATGCATTTCTCAGAAAAGATCCCTGTCATTAAGTGACACGTGACTGTTGGTATTTTTTGAAATCATGGGTATAATTATTTTCACACTTTTTCTCTCAAATCACAGAATAAAATCACCTGGAAATTATTGGTTCTTAGTTTATTATTATTTTACTGTGTTGGTGGATTTGATGTGCCAATTTTTTTTATGGAAGTTGTACTGATATATCCATAAACTATATTGGTCTGATTTTCCTTTTTTCTTTTCATTTGTTTTTGTTTTGAGATAAAAGTAGATTTACATGCAGTTTTAAGAAATAAAGAAAAATTCTAAGTGCCATTTACTCAGTTTTCCTCAATAGTAACATCTGGTAAAGCTGTGTCACAAACAAGAGTATTGATATTGATTCAGTCGGGGTACAGAGCAGTTAAGATACAGAACACTGAGACACAGA
>NW_007821739.1:0-848 GCF_000696425.1 Galeopterus variegatus
AGTCAATGTGACAGGGCTTTGAAATAAAAGTTTCTAATCTATTACTTTTCTACATCTCATGTATTATAGAACTTCTGACAAAAGTATTTTTAAGACTATAATTGAATCATAAAACTGAAAAAAAAAATTTGTAAAAGTCAATGCCAGAATTTAATGAACAATGAAATTTTTTGACTTTAAGATAGTATATATTTTTTTCCTTGTAAAGTGAGCTGAGTTCAATATTAAATTATTCTCTGAGCAAGGTAATATCTGTCTAGGCCATTCTTAAATGTGTTAAGACAAACGTTTGGGACTGATTTCTAAGGAATGTGCATCTCTCCCCACATGTGTTTCTATTGTGGTATATATTATTGTTCTCATAGAGTTTTGTCCCATTATTTTTTTCTTATTATACTTATAGAAATATTTACCTTTGATGTTCATGACACAGTATTCTTATTATCTGCAGCTGCAGGCTCCTAGTGATTGACATTTTAAAGCTATTAAATAACACCAGCGCTTAAAATATAAGGAATTTTACTTCAAATTTAAAAATGTTTTAGCTTAGAAATGGAAACTTTACAAATACTTACTGTAACATATAAAAAAACAATGTTCTTCGCAGCAGGCTCACATTGGCTTGCACCAGCTAGTGAGAGCTGGTTTTGTACATTTCTTCCCAACTGCATTTTCAGTGACATCATATTGGTAGCTTGAAATCAATCACTGTGGGAGTATTTACACCTTGGAAATTGACACGTGCTGCAAATTAGAGCTTTATTAGTAAACATTTACTGAGCATACCACTGGTAAACCTTATCATATCCTGAGAGATGTGTATGTATCAAAGTTTAAATCCCAAGCAA
>NW_007821740.1:0-848 GCF_000696425.1 Galeopterus variegatus
ATGCTACCTCATGGAATCCAACCACCATGTCGTAAGGAAGCCCAAGCAGCCTGTAGAGTGGTCCATGTGGAAAAAAACTAAAACCTTGCCCCACAGTCCTGACTTATCTGTCAACTGACAGCTACCACCAACTTGCCAGTTATGAGAGTAAGTCATCTTGAAAGTAGATCCTATATCCCCTCGTTGAGCTTCTTGGTGGTTCTGTGTGGAAGAGAGAAAAGTCATCTCTGTCAAGCTATAACCAAATAGCAGATTCATGAATAAAATAAATGATGGTGATGTTTTAAGCCAGTAACTTTTGGGGTGGATATGTAATAATAGAAAACTACAACAGATTTAGTACATAAAACTGTAGTACTTCCATAAGAAAAGAAAAGAAAACAAAACATTTTACATTGACGTTGGGACTGGGCATCAAGCAGAAGCTGAAAAGTGTTTAAGGAGATAGTGAGAGCCTAAAAGACTTAAAGGAGAATATTAGTGGAAGTTTAAAGGGAGGCTGTCAGCAAGGGCTTAAAAATGTGGCAAAAAAAAAAATCTTACTGGAAGTTGGATAAAAGGAAATCCTTGATAAGTAGTGGTGAAAAGTTTTGCAATACTGTCATCTGTGACAGGATGAAAAATAGGAAATATACCTAATGAACACAAAGATTCAGATAAGAAAATTTCCAGCAAGAATATTGAAAATTTTCTGTACTGTTGTCTATAACAAAACACAGGAGGAGAGAGATGACATGGAGAATAAACTGTTGAATATAAAGGAGCTAAGACTTTCCCAGATTCCCCAGACCACAAACCATAGAGTTCTATTAGGTTGTTCACTTGCCATCTTTCCATTCTTCTGAAGT
>NW_007821741.1:0-848 GCF_000696425.1 Galeopterus variegatus
ATTTAAATGCTAATGATTATTAAAACTATACTTCTAAGCATGTACTCAAGAGAAATAAAAACATTTATCTATGGGCCGGACCGGTGGCGCACTCGGTAGAGTGCGGCACTTGGGAGCACAGCGGCGCTCCCGCCGAGGGTTCGGATCCCATGTAGAGACCAGTCCGCTCACTGGTTGAGCACGGTGCAGGCACGACACCAAGGGTTGTGATCCCGTTACCGGTCACGAAAAAAGACAAAAAGGAAAAAAAAAAAACATTTATCTACAAAGAGACTGGCACACAAATATTCTAAGAGGCTTTATTTGTAATATCTCAAAACTGGAAACAACCCAAATGTCCACCAACAGGTGGATGGATAAACAAATACTGGCACATCCATACAATGAAATACCTACTCAGCAGTAAAAAAGAACAAACCACACATAACACATGAATAAATCTGAAATTATTGTGTTTGATTCTAGTACACAAAGCTCTAAAAAAGACAAAACTAATTTACAGTAATAGATCTGTGATTGCCTGGGGCTGAAGGACATGACTGGCAGTGAAAGGGTACAAGGGGACAATCTCGGGTGATGAAAATAGTCTATATCTTGATAAAGGTGGTGGTTATACCAGAGTATACACTTGTCAGTATTCATTAAACTATTCACTTAAAATGAGTGCATTTTATTGTTTGTAAATTATCCCTCAATAAAGTTGATATTAAATGTTGAAAGAAAAACTATACAGTCTCTCAAATATATAGGGCCGGCCCGGTGGCGCACTGCTACAGTGCACCGCTTAGGAAGTGTGGCGGCGCTCCCGCCGAGGGTTCGGATCCCACATGCAGACCGGTTCCCGCTCA
>NW_007821742.1:0-848 GCF_000696425.1 Galeopterus variegatus
GTTGGAAGAGCTGTCTTGAGCTTCT
The DNA here is from genome assembly GCF_000696425.1 of Galeopterus variegatus. Classification (NCBI taxonomy): domain Eukaryota; kingdom Metazoa; phylum Chordata; class Mammalia; order Dermoptera; family Cynocephalidae; genus Galeopterus; species Galeopterus variegatus. Next base: position 26 of record NW_007821742.1, read on the forward strand.
GCTGTTGCCATGGGAACAGCACACTCCATGGCCACCCGGTCCCTGTGGTGTGCAAGATGAAAGACACGTGAAGGACAGTCACTCCAGCTGATCCACTAAAAGGCAAACAAGAAATAATTGCTGAGTTTTGTGTGCCATTGACATTTTGAAGTTGTTTGTTATGCAGCAAGCATCAGCTGTTACAAATTCCTTGCAGCACTTTCCAGAATCTGGTTCCTCCTGATTCTTTTGCTTCCTTTCTGTCCACTGGAGTTTTTGCCCCAATGACTTGCACAGGCTCCCCCAGTGACTTGCACAGGCTGGCAGCTCCTGTGCACATTGTATATTGGCTCAGTCATTTTCCCACTGGCCTGCATGCCTGTTGTGATTTTCTTCAGCCTTGATGCTGCCTACTCCTCCTGGAGAAGATGACAAACATAGGGCTTAAGAAAATGGCTTTGGGAGTCAAATGGCCCTGCACGGTAGACACAGACTTAGCCATTTAAGCTGGGGGGCATATAACTGCCCCAACCTCAATATTCCCATCTGGAAAATGTGAGCAAAAGTATCTCATAGGGATTTTATGAAGATTATGCATGTTTAAGTCATTTGTTGTTCTAGTTTAACCTGCTCCGCATGTTTAAGTCATTTGTTGCTCTAGTTTAACCTGCTCAATACGATTTGCTAATGTTAGGTATTTTTTACATCAGAGCCTTATAAAGGTCACCTTATCTTGGGAATTACTTACTCACGTCTCTGATTTTCCTATATCCCTGCTCCCAAACTATAGCACTCTCTGTACTGTATTGGGATTAATGAGACCTTAAACATGGTAAGGGAGGAA
>NW_007821743.1:0-848 GCF_000696425.1 Galeopterus variegatus
GTCTGGTAGAAGAGGGAGGAGTGAAATGTTTGTAATGTCTGGAGTGAGAGGACCTGCAGTGACAGCCATATGAGCTGTATTGTCCACTTTACAATTGCCTTGGGTTATGGGAGAGTTGTCTTTTTGATGTGCTTTACAATGGGAGACCCCTAACCGTGTGGGTAGCCGAGAGGCCTCAAGGAGTTTGTCTATTAGGGCAGAATTCGTTCAGGCATTGCCTTTGGTGCTGAGTAATCCTCTGTTAAGTGATTTACCTTCTGCAAGTATACAAGCCCAAGTGGCCACAATAAGTTCAGCCTGCTGATTAGTGGTACCGGGCGGTAATGGCTGAGCCTCCATGATTGAGTCTAGAGAGACCACAGCATAGACTGCATAATGTTCGCAGTCAATTCTGAATGAGGATCCATCAGTGAACCATGTGAAGTCGGCCTCGGTTAGGGGGTCCTCGCAGATAGAGGAGTGACAAGGAATAAAATTTTGGAGGGCTTCTAAGCAGTTATGGATTGGGGTGTTGGGCAGATAGGGTATGGGGTGAAAGGTAGCAGGGTTTAGGGGCGAGCACGGGAGAAAGGAAATTTCAGGATTTTCTAGGAAAGAGGAGAGTAAGCCTAAGACTCTGGATGGGGGAAGGGAGTGTAGAGCCTTATAGGTGAGCAGGTCTTGTAAATGGTGAGGCGAGAGTATGGTTAAGGGTGCACCAAATGTTAATTTATGAGCCTCTTTTTGTAGTAGATGTCCAGCGGCCAGAGCACGAAGGCAGGGAGCCCAGACCTGGACAGTAGTATCCAGCTGTTTGGATAGGTATACTACTGGGGCGACGGAGGGGCCACATGTCTGTCCCAACACAC
>NW_007821744.1:0-848 GCF_000696425.1 Galeopterus variegatus
TAAATGGATTGAATTCCCCACTCAAAAGATGTACACTGACTGAATGGATTAAAAAATTAGACCCAGTTATATGCTGCCTACAAAAAACTCACTTCATCTGTAAAAATACACACTGACTAATAGTGAAGGTATGGAAAAATATATACCACACAAATGGAAACCAAAAATGAGTAGGAGTAGCAGTACTTATATTAGAAACAACACACTTTAACCAAAAACTATAAAAGAGACAAAGAAATCATTATATAACAATAAAGGGATCTATCCACCAAGAGGATACAACAATCATATGTATAGATGCACCCCATAATGGAGCACACAGATATATAAAGCAAATATTATTAGGCCTAAAAAGAGAGATAGACCCCAATACAATAATAGTTTGGGACTTCAACACTCCTCTCTCAACATTGAACAGATAATCTGGGCAATAAATCAGCAGAGAAACACTGAAATTCAACTACATTTTAGATTAATTGAACTTGACAGACATCTATAAAACATTTCATCCAACAACTACGAAATATACATTCTTCTCATGAGCACCTGGAATGTTTTCTGGAATAGACCACATGTTAGGTCACAAGCCAAGTCTTAACAAATTTTTAAAAATTGAATCATTCCAAGTATCTTTTCAGACCACAATGAAATAAAACTAGAAATCAATAACAAGTTAAACTAAAATACAGGGAAATTAAATAACGTGCTACTGAACAACTATGGGTACAAGAAGAAATTCAGTAGAAAATCAAAAAATTTATTGAAACAAATGAAAATAAAAGCACAACATACCAAAATCTATGGGAGACTGTAAAAGCAGTACTGAGAGAAGTTTATTACAATAGGTG
>NW_007821745.1:0-848 GCF_000696425.1 Galeopterus variegatus
GTCTGATGAGTTTACGTAGATCGATGTGCTTGGTCTGATGAGTTTACTTAGATCGATGTGCTTGGTCTGATGAGTTTACTTAGTTCAATGAGCTCGGTCTGATGAGTTTACTCAGATCGATGATCTCGCTCTGATGAATTTACTCAGATCGATGTGTTGGTCTGATGAGTTCACTTAGATCGATGAGCTTGGTTTGGTGACTTTACTTAGAACGAACGGCTTGGTCTGATGAGTTTAATTAGATTGATGAGCTGGGTCGGATGAGTTTACTTAGATCGATGAGCTCGGTCCAATGAATTTACTTAGATCGATGTGCTTTGTCTCATGAGTGTTATTAGATCCATGTGCTTGGTCTGATGAGTTTACTGAGATCGATGAGCTCGGTCTGATGAGTTCACTTAGATCGATGAGCTCGGCCTGATGAGTTTTCTTAGATCGATGATCTCGGTCTGATGAGTTTAGTTAGATTGATGTGCTTGGTCTGGTGAGTTTACTTAGATCGAAGGGCTTGGTCTGATGAGTTTACTTATATCGAAGGGCTTTTTATGAGGAGTTTATTTTGATCCATTCACTTGCTCTGATGAGTTTATTTAGATCGATGAGCTTGGTCTGATGAGTTTACTTAGATCGAAGGGCTTGGTCTGATGAGTTTACTTATATCGAAGTGCTTGGTATGAGGAGTTTATTTTGATCCATTCGCTTGCTCTGATGAGTTTATTTAGATCGATGAGCTTGGTCTGATGAGTTTACTTAGATCGAAGGGCTTGGTCTGATGAGTTTACTTATATCGAAGTGCTTGGTATGAGGAGTTTATTTTGATCCATTCGCTTGCTCTGATGAGTTTATTT
>NW_007821746.1:0-848 GCF_000696425.1 Galeopterus variegatus
GAGAGTTTGTCACATAGGTGGTACAAGAACTGAGAAATCTAAGAGTGGACAGAAAGGCAACCTAGAGCTAAATAATACCAGGAAACTGTTTCTATCCCTATGATCATAAGATCAAGGAACCAAATGAGGGTATGGTGTTACTAGATCTTAGATGCAGAATCAGGAACTCTGGTGGACTCTATTGGGAGCTGGAGCCAGAGGAGGAGGAGCTGCCCAAGGCAGAAAGAGGTGTAGAAATACCCTGGCTGTTTCCTTCCTCCCACTCCGTCTTCCACCACTGCTTCCCATTGGCTGAACCAGGCTGGAAGCCAGTTGATGCAGGAACCTTGACCACTCAGCCTATAAGGGTCATCCCCTGACATACAGAGAAGAGATGGAGAAGAGCCAGAAATGGATCTGATGGCAAATGACACAGGGCTGGCACAGTGAGCGAAATGTGGCAGTGGGAAACCACGGCTGGGGAACGAGATGGAATCAAGAATGAGACTGACACCCAGTGCTCAGCAAGGATTTTTCGGTCCTGCCCTGTTGCCTCACAGCCTCTGTTCGCTGTCGACGTGTGCTTGCCAGGCACTGTCCTGCTTCCTTCATGATGTCATGTGAAGCCCCGGCTCACATGCTGCCAGCCTGCTGGGTCATGGGCAGTGAATAAATGCTGGTTGAAAAGAGTAAATGGGTGAGTGAATTTCAAGCAGAGAGAGAAGAATGAAGTCAGGGACATGACATCAGAGAAACTTTGAGTATTCTTGCCCTTTGTGGTTTATGCCATTGGGACAAACTCTTTTCAGTTTTTTTTTTTTGTCTTTTGTCTTTTTCCGTGTCTGGCAACAGATCGCAACCCTCAGTGT
>NW_007821747.1:0-848 GCF_000696425.1 Galeopterus variegatus
GATGAGGTTACTTAGATCGATAAACACGGTCTGATGAGATTACTGAGATCGAAGGCCTTCGTCTGATGAGTTTACTTTGATCGATTAGACTGCTCTGATGAGTTTACTTAGATCGATCAGCTTGGTCTGATGAGTTTACTTATATCGATGATCTTGGTGTGATGAGTTTACTTAGATCGAAGAACTTGCTCTGATTAGATTATTTAGATCAATTAGCTTGCTCTGATGATTTTACTTCGATCAATGTAGCTTGGTATGAATAGTTTACTTAATTAGATGAGCTCGATCTGATGAGTTTACTGAGATCGCTGAGCTTGGTCTGATGAGTTTACTGAGAACCAAGGCATTCGTCTGATGAGTTTACTTAGATCGAATAGATTGCTCTGATGAGTTTACTTAGATCGATGAGCGTGGGCTTATGAGATTACGGAGAACAATGAGCTTGGTCTGATGAGTTTACTTAGATCGATGACCTTGGTCTGATGATTATACTTAGATCGATGACCTCGGTCTGATGAGTTTGCTTAGATCGATGATCTTGGTGTGATGAGTTTACTTTGATCGACGGGCTAGGACTGATGAGTTTACTTAGATCGATGTAGCTTGGTCTGATGAGTTTACTTAGATCGAAGGGCTTTGCCTGATGAGTTTACTTAGATCATTTAGCTTGCTCGGATGTGTTTACTTAGATCAATGATCTTGGTCGGATGAGTTTACTTAGATAGATGAGCTCGATCTGATGAGTTTACTTTGATCTATGAGCTCGGTCTGTTGAGTTTACATAGATCGATGAGCTCGGGCTGATGAGTTTAGTTACATCGATTAGCTTGCTCTGATGAGTTTATTTA
>NW_007821748.1:0-848 GCF_000696425.1 Galeopterus variegatus
AAATTTCCGAACATCTGAGGGATCTGACCATTTACTTTCACTGTCCTTACAGCTAGTAAAAGATAAGCCTTATTTCTTATTTTTTCTTTAGCCTATATTCTCAGGTTTTCCTGCCTCCAGCTTTAGAGAATAAAAGTGCAATATGACTCAATGCCCATTTTAAGAGTTGTATAAATTTTGAATTAGAAGGCAAATAGAATTTTATATCTAAATTCCAAAAACTATCTCACAGCTTCCTTCACCCAAAAGATAATATGAAACCTTTTAAGTTTCAAAACTTAATGCTAGGGCCGGCCCATGGCTCACTTGGGAGAGTGTGGTGTTAACATCAAGGCCATGGGTTCAGATCCCTATATAGGGATGGCTGGTTAGCTCACTTGGGAGAGTGTGGAGCTGACACCACCAAATCAAGGGTCAAGATCCCCTTACTGGCCATCTTTAAAAAAAAAAAAATTAATGCTAATTACACAGTCATTTTCTATTCAAAAATCTGTTATATAATTGGTTTAATTCCAGGAACACTTTGAGGCATACTAAAAATGCTTCTAATGGGTGCTCATGATGGTTTTACATTTTTTATAAAAGCATCAGTAGCACCTACCACAGAAACTACTTAATGAGTAGAAAGCTGATTACAGTTGTTCTATGCAAGAAATGTACAAATTCTAAGTGGTAAAGCCCAAAGAATGGAAGAAAGAGTAAAGCTAGAGCTTACAGACCCCTCGAGTCTGTTGCACAGACTGGGTCACAAACCCTTCACACGCAGGTCTGTGAGCTAGGAAATAGGAAAAAAGGTCCTGGGAGCCGTGGGTATAGAAAAATGAATGGGTTTTATTCAGATCTAGGAG
>NW_007821749.1:0-848 GCF_000696425.1 Galeopterus variegatus
TAACCAGTTAGTTAAAATATCTTTCTTTTGCAAATTTTACAAAGAATTTGACCACGTGAACAAAATGCCATGATCTGCCTTGACCTTCATCTTCATCACATCGGTGGGACCCCTCCCTCCTCTCCCACCCCTCCCCCTGCATCCTCTTTCATCTGGACCATAGCTACAGCCCTGTGATAGGCCATTCTTCTCCTGCTTTCAAGGGCCTCCAGCTCATCCAAAAATGCAAGCTGGTGACGTGACTCCTGTATTGAAAACCTTCCCATGGCTCCCCTGGCTCCTGTTTGCCCACAGGATATAGCAGGGCAGCTTGTTTGACCTCCAAGGCTTTCTCTGCCTCTCTGACCTTCTCCCCTCTTGCTCCTGCAGTACAAGGATGGCTTGAAGTCCTCCAGACCAGGCCGAGATGTCTCTGCTCTATATGGATTTTTTCTTTCTCTCTCTCTCTTCTTTTCTCCACACGTATCCCCTTCCCATCCCTAACTCATTCTGCTTCATGAACATCTACTCCTCTTTTAAGAAGTAGCTTAAGCACCTGTCCCTCCAGAAAGACTCTCCTTGACAGTCAAGCAGAAGTAACCATACTACTCTACTTCTTTATGAAGTTTTTAAAATTTTGTTTCTAATTAATAAGGAATATATGAATGTATAAGAAGGGGTATTCAACCATTGCAAATAAATTGAGACTGATCATCACTGCCAATTCTACTTGTTAGTTTGGTGTGTATCTTTCCAGATTGCATGTACAGTGCCCTACTCCTCATTTACACATCTGTCTCCTACTACGAGACTGTAAACCCCATGAGGCCAAAGGTAATGTCTTCACCGTTCTGGCCCCAACCCCAACC
>NW_007821750.1:0-848 GCF_000696425.1 Galeopterus variegatus
AATATCTAGAATATACAAGGAACTCAAACAATAGTAATAAACCAAGCACTCCTATGTAAAATTGGGCAAAGAATCTGAATTAGACATTTCTCAAAAGATGACATACAAATAGCCTAAAGGTATATGAAAAATGCTCAACTTCACTAATTTTCAGGGAAATGCAAATCACAACTACATTGAGACAAAATCTCACCCAAGTTAGACTGGCCATTATCAAAAAGACAGAAAATAATAAGCACTGGTGAGTATATGGAGAAAGAGGAACACTTGTATACTGTTGGTGGGATTGTAAATTAGCACTGCCATTATGGAAAACAGTATGGAGGTTTCTCAAATAACTACAGATAGAACTACCGTAGCATCCAGCAATCCCACTACTGGGTATATAGCTAAAGGAATGGAAATCATTATGTTGAGGGGATACCTGAACTTTCATGTTTATTGCAGCCCTATTTACAATAGCCACGATATGGAACCAACATAAATGTCCATTGATGGGAGAATGTGCAAAGAAAATGTGGTATATATGCACAAAGAAATACTACTCAGCCATAAAAATTAATGAAGGTCTACAATTGCAATAACATAGATGAACTGGGAGAAAATTATATCAAGTGAAATAAGCCAGGCACAGAAAGAGATACATACTGCATGTTCTCATATAGTGAGGCTAAAAATAAACAGATAAATGAATAAGGAAAAGAAGAAGGAAAGACGAAGAAAGAAAAGAAAGAAATGAAAGAAAGAGGAGGAAAGAAAGAAAAGAGAGGAAAGAAGAAAAAGAAAGAAAGAATAATGAGCTGAACTTTCAGAAGGAGAGAACAGAACTTTGGTTAGTAGAGGCAGAA
>NW_007821751.1:0-848 GCF_000696425.1 Galeopterus variegatus
TAATATTACCAAATAGCATAAAACCCTATAGACCATTCCTATTTTAATTAAAAAAAAAAAACAAACAAAATGTTTCTCCTGAAAGTTAGTGGGGAGTTTAACTCACCCAATGACACCAGGCTGCTGTAGATCTCCAGCATCACATCCCTGTACAACGTCCTCTGAGCATCATTCAAGTCCCTCCACTCCTCCCAGGTGAAGTCCACAGCCACATCCTCAAGTGACACCAACTCCTATAATGGCACATTGATCTCAATTCAAGCCACCAGACCTGGGTGACAAAATACGAATCTAAGAGTTCACACTTCTGTGTGAGGATGAGTGTCTTATGTGTTAAATAAGGTGCTGCTTTTCTATTCTCCATATAGTGCAGGGGGGAACCCAGCAGGAATATCCTGTCACTTTAATAATAAATTAATTACTAACAATACGATTATAAAGCTTTCCTTATAGCTATGAACCATTCTTCTTGTTAGTTATAAAAGTATGAATAAAATGCTCCTTTTCCAAGAAGTTTATAATCAGGTTTGTAAACATAAGTATAAATACATACCTGAACCAGTGTTTCAGATTAACAAATTTTGAGAGAAGTTCAATAGAGAATGGGGAAAGATGACAAAATATATTTCTCTGCTGCATTCTGTTTGCACTTTACTGAAATGCCAAAGATGTTAAGCTCTTCCATGTCAACCACATGTTCTCATGAGTACGAGGCAACAGTGAAACTGCAGTCACAAGAGCAAAGGAAGACACCCCACATTAATGGAACTACACATGGAACCATGTCTAAGTGAATGCCCATGGGTGGTGATAACAGATACACACACTATTAAAGAAACATTATGGAA
>NW_007821752.1:0-848 GCF_000696425.1 Galeopterus variegatus
ATTATAGTCTGCCCAGCATAAAAAAGATCTAGGTCATGTGGAGAAAAGGCAACTCTTGGTGGGAATGTATATTAGTACAGCTGATACAGGAAACAGTATGGAGATTTCTGAAGAAATTAAAAATAGAACTATTCTATGCCCCAGCAATCCCTCTTCTGGGCATAGACTCAAAGGAAATGAAATAACCATCTTGTAAAGATATCTGCATTCCCCTGTTCATTGCAGCATTATTCACAATAGCCAAGATATGGAAACAACCTAAGGGTCTGTCAACAGATGAATGGATAAAGAAACTGTGGTGTGTATATACATGCAATGAAATATTATTCAAGAATGAGATCTTGCCATTTGCCACAGCATGGATGAGCCTGGAAGACATTATGCTAAGTGAAATATACCAGACACAGAAAGAAAAATATTGCATAATCTCACTTATATGTGGAATCTAAAAACAAACAAACAAAGAAACAAAAAAACCCAGAAATACAGAGATAGAGAATGAAAAAGTGGTAGCAGGGGCAGGGCAGGAGAGGGGGCATAACGGGGAGATGTAAGTACAAATTAGATGTGTAAGATTTACAAGTCTGGAGATCTAGGTAATAAAATTGCACTGTATTAAGGATTCATGCTAAATGACTAGATTTTAGCTACTCTTGCCACAAAAACAAAAAATGGATAATTACGTGAGACGATGTATATATTAATTTGCTTCACTACAGTAACCTTTTAACTATCTACATGTATCCCATAACACCATGTTGCATATCTTAAATACACATAATAAAGTTCATTTTTTTTTTTTTTGTCTTTTGTCTTTTTCCGTGTCTGGCAACGGATCGCAACCCTCA
>NW_007821753.1:0-848 GCF_000696425.1 Galeopterus variegatus
CCACTAGTCACATGCAATTATATAAATTCAAATATAGTTAAAATGAGGTAAAATTAAAAATCCACTTCCTCGGTCACATTACGTGCATTTCAAGTGCTCCATAGGCTATTGGCTACCATGTTGGGTGGCACAGATCTAGAACATTTCCATCATCGCAGAAACTTCTATTGGACAGCTCTGGTTTTGAGCCTCAGTACTCAAATTGTGGGTTAGAAGATCCAAGCTAGAGCTACAAATCAGTACAGAGCAATGGCTGTCATGGTGGTATTCCTGGAGCAGGGCATCGGCACCACTGTTAGATTCCCAGACCCACTGGAGACCTGCTGACCCACAGAATCAGACACTCTGGCAGCAGGGCCCAGCAATCTGTTTGAACAAGTCGTCCAGGTGACCCTGATGTGCTCTTAAGTTTGAGAACCTCTAGTTCAGAGTTAATTCAATTCAAAAGAGACACTTGTCAACCACCAATTAAGGGTGAACCTCGTGAATATTTGACAGTGTATTGACTATGTGCTAAGCATTCAAGCTGCGCCACAAGATAGATCCAAATTTAAGTCTCAGATCTGCCACCTAAGTTATGTGTGAACTTGGCCAGTTATTTAACAATCTAAGCCTCAGTTTTGTCAGCCATAAAGTGGGGGCATAATAGTAGTGCCTTATCAGGCTCTTGGACGGTGAGATGACACACGCACAGTGCTGCACAGTGATTGGTCTAGAGTGACACTCCATGGATAGTTTATCATCATCATCCAAGTCTGCCTCCCGTTCGGTGCCTGATACAGCCAAGCATCTGCCCGACTTAATGGGATTTTCGGGGAGCCTCTTTCACTGCATTGCCTGTTGAGAGG
>NW_007821754.1:0-848 GCF_000696425.1 Galeopterus variegatus
TGATGAGTGGGTATGCCAGGGTGCTAATTTTTGATATTCAAAAGTAAGGATAACTTTGAAAGAAAAGCCAGTGCAGTTGCATTTCAAAGGGTTACAGGTGAGCAATTCTAAAACTGCTGTATGTGTGTACTGCAATAAAAAAAATTTTTTTAAATGGATGGCAGATGGTGGGAGCCAGGTTTAGTGGTAGAGTGAGAAGTTACAGGTAAGTAGAGGGGAAGGCTGGAATGAGCCATGTAACTGGATTACAGTCAGAGACATCAATATGAACTCATGTTTAGCTAAATATAGATATTATAAAATGGATAGGTAAAGAAGTAGTTCTGTATGGATACATACATTAGTATACTTATGTATTTTCCCTAGCTCTGTCTGCTGAGCGGGCATAGAAGCAGTTACACTCCAGTAGCAAGGAACATTCTCAGCACCCATGTCTTGTTTCTAATACCATTCTCCAGTTAAAGGAACCAGACATCCTTGGGGAAATGGCCGATTCTAGGGCTGAGGCAGGGAATATACAAGACGAGTCTCGAACTTCTTGGGCCTTAAAGTAATAAAGTACTTTTAAAAAAAGAAGCCCACAATAATGGGGATAAGGAGCACAGGAACCAACCTGAAAGAGCTCCCAAAGACCAAAGTTAGAACAGTTTTAGCACAAAAAAAAAGTATTGGACCAAACCCAAAGTATAAAATAAATATATACTGATAAAAAGAAAGTGATTGAATAAGTAAGTAAAGAGGAATTCCAAATAATTTATCTAGCTGCCCTTCCTCATCCTCAATCAAGTGGGATTCAACTCTCCATCCTTTGAGTGGGCTTTGCTTAATAATTCACATCTAAAGAGTAC
>NW_007821755.1:0-848 GCF_000696425.1 Galeopterus variegatus
AATTGGGGAGGGTTTTTTATTTGTTTCTGAAATAATATCGTTTCCACTTTGATAGTAAAAATAAATTGATTTCTTTTGGAAATTGTCTACCTGAGCTTCATCTACTGAGCACACACAATAGCAGATTATTAGTATTTTCTTTTCAATAAAAATTTACTTTTTACAGGAAGAAAACTTTGTTATGTAAGTATATTTACATTTATATTTAGAACATTTAATTAAAGTCATGAATAATAATTAACCCAGGCAGGGTTCAACACAGAGGTACAACTTCGTAACATGTATACTATTAATGGTTTGTTTACTAAGTTTTTTTCCTTCCACTTCACAAATTCAACATGCCCCATATTTTTATGTTTTTATTTCTAATAGCTGAATTATGCATAATGAGTTATACATAAACATGTCCTTATTTCTGTCCTATTTTCAAACATCAGGCAGGGTGGCCAGTTAACTCAGTTGGTTAGAGCACAGCCTTAGAACACCAAGATTGTGGGTTCAGATCATCATACAGGCCAGGTGCCAAAAAAACCCAAAACAAAAAAACAAAAAAAAAAAACACCAGGCTGCTTCATACCTCTTTACCTTTAGATATTGTTCATAATAAACCAGGCCAAAAGTTGATAGTTTAAACAACAATCATTTATTTTGCTCTTGAATCTGAAATTCAGTCAGGGCCTGGTGGAAATGGCTTATCTCTGCTCCACACAATGTCACCTGCAGCAGTCTGATTGAAGGCTAGAAGACCTGCTTTCGAGATAGCTAATTCACATGGCTGGCAAGTTGGTGTGAGATGTCAGGTAGGAATTCAGTAGGAGTTGTGGGAAGGGATCAAAATTCCATGCTAG
>NW_007821756.1:0-848 GCF_000696425.1 Galeopterus variegatus
AACAGTATTAAGAGGTATGGCTTTGGGGAGGTGATTAGGTCTAAGAGCTTCTCCCCCATGAATGGGAGTAGCATTCTCATGAAAGGGCTAGAGGTTGAAGAGAGCACTCTCTTGCCCTTCTGTTTCTTCTGCCTTGAGAGGAGACAGTCTTTGTCCCCTCCAGAGGATGCAGCAACAGGCAATATCTTGGAAGCCCTCATCAGACATCAACTTTGCCAGCATCGTAACCTTGGCTTTCCAGCCTCCAGAACCAGGAGTGATGTATTTCTATTGTTTATGCATTGCCCAGTCTGTGGCATTTTTTTTATAGCAGCACAAATGAAGACACTCCTCCAATATGTTCTTCACATCACAGCCCAGAATAAATTTTCAAAATGTAATTTTTATCACATCAACCTGCTTAGAACACTTTGTGGTTCTTTTTCTCTTCAGGACAGGGTTGAAACTCCTTAATCTGGCTTAAGTGATTGGTTCTTGTGGCTTCATCTCTCCTCAACCTTCTCTTAAACTCTTTGTTCCAGAATTTAATTTTTTATATTTATATTTAAAATTTATATTTAAATTTGTTCCAGAATTTAATTAATTAATTAATTAATTATATTTAAATTTTTATTTAAAAATTTAATCAAATATTAAAAAATTATTAAAAATTAAAAATTTACTAAACTAAAAATCAATTAAAATTTTTAACTTAATTGATTTAATCAATCACTTTAATTAATTGGTTGATTGATTAACTATTATTAATTTTATTTTAAAATTCTAACTATTAATTTTATTTCCTTGTATATGCCATGCTTTTTCTTTCCACAAGAACTTTGCACCCTCTACCCAAATTCTTCTTAGAG
>NW_007821757.1:0-848 GCF_000696425.1 Galeopterus variegatus
TTGCAGCTCCATTTACCATAGCCAAGAGTTGGAACCGCCCAAATGTCCATCATCGGATGAGTGGGTAAGGAAACTGTGGTATATCTACACAATGGAATACTACTCTGCTATAAACAAGAATGAAATACTACAATTCGCAGCAACATGGATGGACTGAAAGAAAATTATATTAAGTGAAATAAGTCAGGCACAGAAAGAGAAATACCACATGTTCTCACTTATCTGTGGGAACTAAAAATAAATAAATAAATAAATAAACAAATAAATATACAAACAAATAAATGGGGAGGGGGAAGAAGACACAACAATCACAATTCCTTGAACTTGTTAGGACAAGTGAACAGATATGATGTAGATGGTGGGGGAAGCGGAGGGTGGTAAAGAGGAATGGGTAAAGGGACACAAAAATCAATTACATTGTATATTAAGAAGTTAAAATAAATAAATGAATGAATGAATGAATGAATTAATAAATAAGTAAATAAAAAATAGGTAGATAGATAGATAGATAGATAAATAAATAAATAAATAAATAAATAAATTAAAAAAACAACAAAAAACCAAACCCCGGAAGAGGGGCTGCCCAAGAGAAGTGTCATTTGATAAGGGAAGTAGCCACTGGCAAAACCACAGTGAGGCCGGAGCTATCCCAGGAAATTATTTATCTTCTCTAACCGCCTACCTCAACTATCCTGCTTTTGCTTCCTACTTGGAATCCAGAGGGTGAGGGAGCCTGGGAAATAATAGTCCATAGAAGTCAGCCTCCCAGGGCACACCAGGGAAAAGACAGACCGCAAACGGATTGGAGAAAGTACTTTCAGATTCGGCTCTGTTTACCACCAGCTTCA
>NW_007821758.1:0-848 GCF_000696425.1 Galeopterus variegatus
AAAACTAGCCAGAAATTCAATTTCCTGCCACCAAACAATCAAATAAGGATCTTACTTTCACTCTTTATTCTGCCTTCTCATTAATATTCCTTATGCTTTGTAACCCTAAGGTAACTGATTTGTAAATTTTCCTTGCCCCCTTCTTTCACATGTTAAAATATGACCCCTAGGATCTAACATTCTTAAAAGCACTCGAATCAGATTTTTCCTGTTTAGTTTTCTCATTAGAATATTGTGTCTAATGACCTATGGTTTTCTTTTAAATTATTAATGAAGCTGAATGAAAAGGTTTTTTTTTTTTGTCTTTTTTCGTGACCAGCAACGGATCGCAACCCTCAGTGTCGCACCCGCACCGGACCGGGACCGGCAAGGGATCGCAACCCTTGGCGTTGCCCCCGCTCCTCGCTCAGCCAGTGAGCCGCCGGTCTGCACATGGGATCTGAACCCTCAGCGGGAGTGCCGCCGCGCTTCCCAAGTGGCACACTGTAGCAGTGCGCCACCGGGCCGGCCCTGAATGAAAAGTTTTGAGGCTTGTAACAATTTTATTCCACATGTTGTATGAGGGAACTTCAAAAAGTTTGTGGGAAAATGGAATTAAAAGATAAAAATAAAAAATATAAACTTTATTTCTCAGCATAAGCTCCATCAAGTTAAAGACACTTTTGTAAGTGATGATATCAGCTATTTAGTTTGTCCCTAAAGAACTGAGGTCCTGAGAACTTTACCTGGTCAATGCAGTCTTTTGTACAATATTAACTGAAGAAAGACGGGTGCTTTTTAAAAGATGTTTTTTTTTCCTTTTTTTTTTTTTTTGTCTTTTTCCGTGTCCGGCAACGGATCGCAACCCT
>NW_007821759.1:0-848 GCF_000696425.1 Galeopterus variegatus
ATTTGTGAAGTAATTATGGACTATTGTTAGGATATTCCGGTAATAAGCATCCTAAAAAAAATTTTTTTTTTAAAGTAATAAGGCTTTGCTTTGAGTAAGTGATTATGGAAAAACAAGGCAATACTATGTGTGCATCTAAAGAGGATGTAAAGAAATGCTCCTCACGTCCCTCCTCTTAAGCTGATCTTCCCCCTTCCCATCTCCCTGATGCAACAGCAGAAATGGACCCGAAAGCCCACGGCCCCGAGTGGGCATCGTGGCACTCTCTGCCTGGCTTGGAACATTTCTGGTATTAAAATGCAATTTTTGGGCCGGCCCGGTGGCGCACTGGAGAGTGCGCCGCTTGGGAGCGTGGCGGCGCTCCCGCCGAGGGTTCGGATCCTATGTGGAGACCGGTCCCCGCTCACTGGCTGAGTGCGGTGCGGGTGCAGCACCGAGGGTTGTGATCCCATTGCCGGTCCCCGGTACGGGCGTGACACCGAGGGTTGCGATCCAGTTACCTGTCAGTAAAAAAGACAAAAAGGAATTAAAAAAAAATGCAATTTTGAGAAACGCTGGCTGTAGAATAATTTGCTGAGAGATGCACTTCCCATAGGATGGGAGGGGTTAAGGCCATGCTGTTGATCTGATGAAGCCCAGGAGTCTTCTGTGTGGGAAGGTTCTATAGCAGCTCTCTCCCCAGTGCTCAGGCCAGGACGGGGAGGGGGGACTTCCTCCCCCCACCCACCTCCTGGGATGTCTGGGGGTCCTGTCCCTGGGTGTGGTCCCACAGCCTGCTTTCACCCCGTCGCTGTCTCTGCTGGAGAGGGGCTGCGGCAGACTAATTGATATACATATTCCGATATTAA
>NW_007821760.1:0-848 GCF_000696425.1 Galeopterus variegatus
TCTTCAATGGAAAGCTATGCCTTGTCTAAATACCCTTCCAGGTCATCTGATTCCATGGGGTCTCTAAGTTTTGCTTATTTACAAGTCTGTAAATTGTACATAAACATGCAAATGAACCCTGTTTGGGGGAGGTTTAGCTGATTTCCCTCACCCACTGTGCAAGAAGTCAATTTTGAATCTACTAAGCAGTGTTTTCAGTATTCCTTATGGTTTACATGTGTGTCTGCTCTTTGGATTCTCTTTTGAACCAGTTGGATCACCTACAGAACCTGTCAGAAGACAAAGCAGAGTTTATTGCTTACCACAGTAAGAGAAAATACCACCTGGTAAAGCTTTGGCAGTATTTTGGGGGAAGAAGGCGAAGACAGAATGTATCGAGAATTGGAGCTTTGATTTAAGGTGAGTCTTTTAAAGCAAGGACTTGATTAGGATTGGGTAAGGATCATGATACAATAGTCCAGGATTGGTAGAAACAGCAAGAGAAGGATTTTGAGGGTAGGGATTTGAAGAATCTTAAGGGGCCAACTTTAATGTTTCCATTGAAGTGTTGATGCTTCTTTTAGGACATTCCTGTAATGAACAATCAAACCATTTGCCTGCGCTGGAGACTCCTAGAAAAATTAAATCATGTTAATGAAGACAGATGAATAACAAAATCATGCTAATGAAGAAGAGCACAAAGTCATGTTAATGTAGACAGTAAGGTGTGGTTTCTTTTCTCAGTGTCCAGGCTGAGTGTGGGGGTAGTTGGGTAGCTGGTTTAGGTTCTCATGGTTGTATGCTTTTGCTCCACTGTAACTACAAATGGTGACATGCAGCAAACTTGTGATTATCAAGAGATTCAGACC
>NW_007821761.1:0-848 GCF_000696425.1 Galeopterus variegatus
ATAGTCTAAGGGGCGTTATAGATTTAAAGTGGCATTTAACTTTCAGTAGAGGATATTCTTCCTCCCACTTGGACACTTTTGTGCTAAAACAGCCCACTTGTCTGGGCCGGCCCGTGGCTCACTCGGTAGAGTGCGGTGCTGATAACACCAAGGCCACGGGTTCGGATCCTATATAGGGATGGCCGGTTTGCTCACTGGCTGAGCGTGGTGCTGACAACACCAAGCCAAGGGTTGAGATCCCCTTACCGGTCATCTTTTTTAAAAAAAAAACAGCCCACTTGTCTGGGCCGGCCCGTGGCTCACTCGGTAGAGTGCGGTGCTGATAACACCAAGGCCACGGGTTCGGATCCTATATAGGGATGGCCGGTTTGCTCACTGGCTGAGCGTGGTGCTGACAACACCAAGCCAAGGGTTGAGATCCCCTTACCGGTCATCTTTTTTAAAAAAAAAACAGCCCACTTGTCAAAACTCAGCTATTATGGTGACAGATGTTACATGATACACAGCTAGGTAGAAAGCTGGCATCTGACATCTTTTAGCTGCACGGGCACACATGTCAATATGCCATAAAATGCAGACACTCCCCCTCACAATCTGGATAAACACTTCTTCATGAGCCTTTTCTGTATCAATTTGGAACAGATGGGCTGCTGCTTTTCTGATGTATTTTGACAAGCAGCAGCAACTCCTAATCATAGCACCAGGAACTGTTGGTGTCTAGTGCTGTTCTTTTTCTATGTCACCCATTAAGTCATTGTTCTGCTCCTGAATGAAGAAATTTTAAAAGAAAAAAAAAAAAAGATTAGTTTGCAGTCCTTAGGGAAAGTAAGAGAGCCTTTGGGCCTAGG
>NW_007821762.1:0-848 GCF_000696425.1 Galeopterus variegatus
AACCTACAGGGAAAGCATCAAGAGCTCTCTTCTCTCTGGCTTCCAGTTGGGTTTGGCCAATGGGAAGCAATTACATGGAATTAGAAAATGGGAGTAGGGCTGGTGTGTTAGCTTGGTTGGTTAGAGTGCAGTTTTGTAACACGAAGGTCAACGGTTTGGACCCCCAAACCAGCCAACTGCCAAAAAAAAAAAAAGAAAGAAAATGGGAGAAGAGTGCTATTAGGGTGTTTGTCCCCCTGAATCCCTTTTCCTGGGTTGCCTGACTCATTCCTCCTTCTTATCACCTCCGCTGCTCCCAGGCAGCCCCTCCATCAACTGTCTTGTTCTCTCCAGGTCCTGGAAGCCATTTCCTCCCCTTGTCTTTCAGGCTGAGGTATAGCAGTCGTGCCCCACTTTTCCTAGCCCCAGAGTACTGCATTATCTCGTTTGTTTCTCTAACTCCTGCCCCCTAACTATATAAACACTCCCACTATGAAATTTTCCTCATACTACCCAGTTTGGAGGTGCCATCTGTTTCCTGCCAGAACAATGATGAATACACCTGTATCCAGGAGGGGCAGGGTGCTTGGCTTTGGAACCCCACTGGAGGTGAATGGGACGGAGGAGCACAGTTCCCAAAGAGAAAAGGGTGCTGAGCAATGGACATCCACTACAGATGAGAAGGCCAGAGGGTGCCATCCAAGCCCAGGCTCCTCAACATGTCATTAGATTGGGGGTGGTGCATGGGAGGGGGTTGCTGGTCAACTATGGGAGAAGGGAGAAAAGGGAGAGGAAACATTTAGAAACCCTCACAGCAATTTCATCTCACTGCACAGTTTGTTCCACAAAATAATCAGTTGATAGTGTAT
>NW_007821763.1:0-848 GCF_000696425.1 Galeopterus variegatus
GTCCGGCAACAGATCGCAACTCTCAGTGTTGCCCCCGTACCGGACCGGGGACCGGCAACGGAATCGCAACCCCCAGTGTTGCTCCCGTGCCTCGCTCAGCCAGTGAGCGGGAACTGGTCTGTATGTGGGATCCGAACCCTCGGGCGGGAGCGCTGCCGCGCTTCCCAAGCGGCGCACTATCCAGTGCGCCACCGGGCTGGCCCCTAAAATAATTTTATTTTTAAGCTCCTAAAATATCCACTTACCTTGAAGAATTAGTTATTCCTTCCTTCTCTACTTCCTTCCTACCTTCTTTCCTTCTTTCCTGCATTTCCTTTCTTCCTTTTTTTCAAATATACTTTGCAAACATTTATTGATTATACTTGCCCAGACCATTGTGCTAAGTATTAGGAATACAGAAAAAGATGTAGTCCACATTTCTGCTGATCTTAAATCCAATTCTGGTTAAGTATTTCTGAGAATTAAAGATGTGGTATTTTGATATACAGTATATATTTTGCCTTTCATCCACAGTTTCTGGCTCTCCAAGGCAGTATTCTACTCTTGCCCAGCCTTTCTGTCTTGCAGCTGGCCATAAAGAAATTCTCTTACCCACCCTTTCTGATTGTAGGTCACAGGATTCTTATTTCAGAAGAAATCCTGCCCTATGTCTATGAGAAAGGAGTGCTGCACAGAGAGGCCAATGAGAATCTAAACAGACCTCGCTGGATTTCCCCAATCAATTGATTAGTATTAGACTACACCCTTTTTGTTCAATCACATTTCTACAAAGTTGTCCATGCTTCATTCATGCCTACATAATGAAACTTGCATAAAAACCTTGAAGAATTGGGTTTTGGAAGCCTCCG
>NW_007821764.1:0-848 GCF_000696425.1 Galeopterus variegatus
GTGCTGACAACACCAAGTCAAGGGTTAAGATCCCCTTACCAGTCATCTTTTGAAAAAAATAAAAAAATAAAAAAATAAAATAAAATATAAAACATTAGGGGAAACATATCTGTATAAAACTTTGAAATAAAATTTTTTCAAAAGTTTTAGTGAGAAACTTGTGTTTAAATCCACGGTGTTTTAAAAATTAATCAGGGGTTGGCTGGTTAGCTCAGTTGGTTAGAGCATTGTGTTGATAACACCAAGGTCCGAGCTTTGATCCCTGTACTGGCCAGCTGCCCCAAAAAACCAACCAAACAAACAAAAAAAAACCAAATAAAAAGTAATCAGGTTCTATGCTTAAAATGGGTACACGGGCTTCCTGATCAAAATTTTTAATGACAATCTGTTCATCATTGCTGTGAGCTGAATTGTGTTCCTCTCCAAGAATCCCTACCTTGAAGTCCTGACTCCCAGTACCTCAGAATGTGACTATATTTGGAGATAGGGTCTTTAAAGAGGTAATTAAGTTAAAATGAGGTCATTAGGATAGTCCCTAATCCATTATGATGGTGTCCTTCTAAGACCGGGCAATTTTAACAGACACAGACAAGAGGGAGGACCATGTGAAGACACAGGAAGACAACCATCTACAGGTCCAGTAAAGAGGCCTCAGAAGAAACCAACCATGCTGGTACCTTGATCTCAGCCTCCAGAACTGAGAAAATAAAAATCCTGTTGTTTAAGCCACCCAATCTGAGGTACTGTTATACAGCACTAGCAAACCAAAACATTCACTATACTGGGAAGCCATGCACCGTAGGTAATAACTTTTACAACATTTTTCACAGGCATTCAAAAGTGTCCTG
>NW_007821765.1:0-848 GCF_000696425.1 Galeopterus variegatus
ATACATAAAACTTGGGGGACACAATTTAAGCTTCAGTGAGTTTTGGGGGGACATAATTCAAACTATTGCATTACCATTATAGTATCTCTAAACTTGGGCATTTCTTGCCTTTCTATTCATATGGAAAGAAGCAAAAGGAATAAGAGACCAGTGTTTATTGAGGAAACTGAGGTTGAGAGAGATATAACTACCAGTAGTTACGCAATTAATAATAGAACCAGGACACCATTCAATGTTTGTCAGACTAAAGTTAATGCTCTTATCCATGAATCATTTGTTGCTCTGCCAAAGCCTTTTCTTTTCTGATAATTCAATAAATATAGACCTTTAATCTGGATGATTTGTGTCTCACAAATCACAATTTCTTATATGCCAGTTGTTTTCTTCCAGCAAAAATTATTTGGAAAATTAACTTATTGCAATTTTTCGTGGTTGGCTTTATTCATTTATTCAACTGATTTCTAGGGGAAAAAATGCAAATTCAATAGACAATCCCAAATCTCAGGAGCTATTTTCATATCAAAACCTTGTTGTCCTGTTTAAAATACTCACCGTGGGAAGTTTTTCACTTATTGTAGAGATGTATCTATCACACAAAATATTTTGGGGAATGCTTCTCTTTGAGAATTTCTTCACAGTTTCCTCTTAACCTTCACCAAATCCTAAATGAGTAAGTGTTTGCTCTTAGGTTATATATTTTAATTTTGGAAACAACTAAACATCATCCAAACTTGAAGGCAACAAATCAGTTACATGGTCAAGTTAAAGAATTTTTTTTTTCCATTGAGTTGCCCAGCACTCTGCCTTGCTCTTTGAGATTATAGATTAAAGTATGATAGCTTTTTTTC
>NW_007821766.1:0-848 GCF_000696425.1 Galeopterus variegatus
GAGCGCCGCCGCGCTTCCCAAGCGGCGCACTACAGCAGTGCGCCACCGGGCCAGCCCCAAAATAACCTTTAAAAAAGAGAACAAAATTGGAGAACTCGCATTTCCCAATTTCAAAACTTAATCAAGGCAGTGCACTACTGGCATGAGGATGGACATATAGATCAATTGATTAGATTGAGAGTCCAGGAATAATTCCTTACACTTATATTCAATTGATTTTTGGTACAGGTGTCAAGGCAATTCAATGTGGAAAGATTAACCTTTTCAGTAAATGCTATTGAGACAATTGATATCTACATGCAAAAGAATGAAGTTGGACCCCTATCTCACACCATATACAAAAAGTAACTCAAAAATGGGTTAAAAACCTAAATGTAAGAGCTAAAACTGTAAACCTCTTAGGAGAAAACATAAACATGTTGTGACTTTGGATTAGACAATGATTCCTTAGATATGACACCGAAAGCACAAGCAACAAAAGAAAAATTAGATAAATTGGACTTCATCATAATTTAAAACTTCTGTTCTTCAGAGGACAATATCAAGAAAGTTAAAAGAAAATTCACAGAATGGGAAAAAATATTTGCAAATCATATATCTGATAAGGACCCGGTATCGAGAATATATAAAGAACTATTACAATTGAACAATAAAATTACAATACAATTTAAAAATGGGCAAAAGATCTGAATGGACATTTCTCCAAAAATATATGTAAATGTACAATAGGCACATGAAAAGATGCTCAACATCAATAGTCATTAGGGAAATGCAAATTGAAACCACGATGAGATACTAGTTAACACCCACTAGGATGGCTAGAATTCAAAAGATGGATAGTAAGAAGC
>NW_007821767.1:0-848 GCF_000696425.1 Galeopterus variegatus
TTTACATGTGTAATGACATTATCATGTGACGTTAGAAATCTCTGATGCCCTTGCTCACTATTGCCAGTGGCTAGCTCCTTTGTCTGCAGAACTCAGCATACTACCAAGCATAGAGTAAACTTTCAGTACATTTCTGCACAAATAAAAGACAAATACATGGATAAATAATACAATTATTTTGATTTAACTGCACCTTATTTTTTATGGTGGAAAAAATATACATATTTAACAAAGACTGCGGAATAGCGAATTGATGACCGCAAGAAGAGTTTGTTAAGAAGTAATGGTAAGTTAATTCTTGTCAAACACATGAATCACACCTCAAAAGCCGGAGCTTTCAGTACAGGCAAACCGTTATGAGCAGTCTGTGCTTCAGCAAGTCATATTTGGAAAAGTAGATTTAGCATAACAGGAATAAAACAAAAACAAAACAAAACAAAAAAACCTTGCAGTCCTGTGATCTCTTGTCTACAGTCTGCCGTGCCCTAGCCTTGAAGTTCCTTGACTGCAGTGCATCTGCCTCACATTCTTCCTTCTTATCTCTGAGTATCCTGAGAGGCTTTGCCAACTGTGTGTTAAGTTCTAGTTTCACTGGACTGACATCCCTGATTCCACCACCCCAGGAACCCTATGACACAGCAACAAGCATGAAAGACTAATCATTTTTTTCTTTTCCTCTTCTGCTGGAGTGAAGGGATGAGAAAGGAAAAGAATGGAGAAAAGAAGAGGTGACTCATAGGTAATGAGGAACAGGAGGGAGAAAGAAAACGAAGACTGATGGTCCTGGGGGAATCTTTAGCAGATTTGTCCATTGTGCCGAGCATTGTTTTTATTTCTTCTGGTGAATA
>NW_007821768.1:0-848 GCF_000696425.1 Galeopterus variegatus
GGCTTCTTTCCCAGCTTGTCATGGACTGGGTCTGCTTTTTTCAAGCATTTTATTTGGTTTTTCACCCTTTTGAATTCTAACTCTGGAATGAATAAAATTTTATTTAAAAAGACCATGGTTGTTTCCTCTCCTTCTAAGTAAGGCTTCAGCTGAGACGGGTGGGTTAATCGGTTAATTCAGCACAAGTCCGCCCGCTCTGTGCCACGAGGATGATTGAGTCGCCGGTCCCTCTCTAACAGGAGCCCCCACCAGGTTTCTCTAGGCTGCTCTCTACTATTTGGTTGGCCTATTCTGGGTCCAGTTTTTGGTTTATCACCCTCACTAAGGAATATAGATGCATAAGTCCTGTATAAACTATTAGCAAACCAAATCTAGCCATGTATTAAAAGAATAATAGGCCATGATCAAGCAGGGTTTATTATGGGAATTCAAGGAAGAGGCCAAGAAATGAACATTGATACACACAACACCATGGATGAATCTCAAAATGCCCTCTTATTCTGCATAAGAGAAGCCAGTCAGTGTGCTTGCTTCAGCCACACACATACCAAAATCAGAATGAAAGAAGCCAGACCAAAAAAAAGGTACGTATAAAACTCTAGACAGTGCAAACTAATCTATAGTGACAGAAAGCCGATTAGTGGTTGCACAGAGGATGGGGGTTTCAAAGAGGGGCGGGGGAAGCGATTACACAGGGGCAGGAGGAAACTTTTGGGGATGATGGATATGTTCCCTCTCTCGATGGTGGTGATGGAGTCACAGAGGGTATGCACGTGTCAAAACAGCAAATTGCATGCAAAAAAGATCCAAGAAGTTTCCACATTAAGAAATCTATTAATTTCTGGGCC
>NW_007821769.1:0-848 GCF_000696425.1 Galeopterus variegatus
CCAGCAGCTGCTCAGGACAGAACTCCAGAGGCTTTCTCTCCTCTCCCTGGTGTTTTCCTGTTCTCTCATGCTCAGTTCCTGGCTTCCCTCATTCTTTCTTGTCACCTCTTCTGCCCCTTGCTCCTGCTTTCTCTAGTCCTATCTACACTATGATAGGTGTCCAGGAAGTACTAACAAAGGGCTCACCACAATCCACCTGTGTAATTTAGGGTAGGATACTTAACCTCTCTGTGGCTCAGTCCTTCCATTTGTAAATTGTGAATAATGACAAACACATTTTTTTTTTTTTTTACTATTGTAGCAATTTCTCTCTGTTCCACATGTGAAGTCCTTAGCAAGGTGCATGGCACCATGTTTACATTCAAGGAATATTGACACTCTCACTAAAGTATCCTATGTGAAGCCTATGTAAGTTGGCCACATGTGATTAAACAGCCACTTGTCCAAGTTGCTCCTGAGTTTCAGTGTTTGGGGTAGAGGCATGAGTGGGTGCATTTGACGTAAGCACACAAGGGTGACCCAGGCAGTGTTACTAATCTACTCAAGTGGTGGATCCGTTTTCCACGATAGCTATAAGCAAGAGATGCTTCTTCACTTCAAGAAGGGATTAAACTGTCCTTCCGGTTACCCAGTCACCTCAGGACACTGTCCCCAAAGTGGGAGAATGAAGCCAAGAAGACACGTGGGCACAGAGGTTGGAGACAAGTCATTCCATTGTGCCAGCATCTTTGTTGGTGGCAGGTCAAGCAGAGAGCTGGCCGTTTGCAGAGGATAAGGGAAGAAAGTAATGTTGTTTATAGAAACACATTTTACCCAAACTGCATTTTAAGCAAGTGTTGAGTGGCTTG
>NW_007821770.1:0-848 GCF_000696425.1 Galeopterus variegatus
ACAAAATATATTTCCTACCTCCACAACATGACTCTGGGACCTAAAGGGCTATCCTTTTAGTGTAAAGGTGAACTGTAAGTAAATCTGTTCCCAACCCCAAAGCACTGCACAAACAAACAAACAAATAAATAAATAAATTCTCTTAAAAATGGCACTGAAAAAAGGGAGAAAAAGAATGATGCTAAGAACTCGAATTCACAACTCAGTTCTCATTGTGGATTTGCATCCAAAATTTCATAATTGTATAGCCCCAAACCATCAAGCCAACAATTCAGTGTAGAGTAATCCCTACTGGTAGTGACCCAGTCTCCTTGAAGAAGCAAATAAAAATACATTCTGCAAAAATCCAACTTCCAACTAGGCCTATAAGAATTCCCACAAACAAATTTCTAAGGAAAATGAACAGTATACAGTCAAAACTAACAAAATACATGTACTGTATGTTTGTCCCACCATGGTCTCTTAGCAGTAGATAACTTGTTTTGATTTCACAGATGGGACTTTGGACTTTGGACCTTTGAGTTGAAAGAAGTTTAGACTTCGGGGATGAAATGAATGTATTTGCATCTGAAAAGGACATGAGTTTTTGGAGGTCACAAGCAGAACGCTGTCGATTGGATGCTCCTTCTCCCCCACTGTAACTGTTGAGGGTGAGAAATCCCATTATGGTAATTGAAAGGTGGGGCCCTAAAGAGGTGATAAGATTGGACCATGCCTTAGTGAATGGATTAATAATGGTGGTCGGGGCGTGGTTCTGAGAGCTTTAAAAGGAAAGCAAGTGAATCTCTCTCTCTCTGCTCTGCCATTTTCTGCCATGTGAGACCCCTACATTGCTGTAAAGCCACCAC
>NW_007821771.1:0-848 GCF_000696425.1 Galeopterus variegatus
AATGGGCAAAGGACCTGAATAGACATTTCTCAAAAGAAGACATACAAATGGCCAACAGGCAAATGAAAAAAATGCTCAACATCACTAATCATCAGTTGTAAATTAAAACCACATCACATCATTGTAAATTAAAACCACAATGAGGTATCATATCACTCCAGTTAGAATGACTATTATCAAAATAACAAATGCTGGTGAGGATGCAGAGAAAAGGGAATTCTCTTACATAGTTGGTGGGATTGTAATTGGTACAACTATTGTGGAAAACAGTATGAAGGTTCCTCAGAGAACTAAAAATAGATCTATCCTATGACCCAGCTATCCCACTACTGGGTATATATACCCAAAGGAAATAAAATCAGCATATCAAAAAGATACCTGCACTCCCTTGTTCATTGAAGCACTATTCCCAATAGTCAAGAGATGGAATCAACCTAAATGTCCAACAATGGATGAATGGATAAAAAAACTATGGAATATAGACACAATGGAATACTGCTCAGCAATTAAAAAAGTGATATACAATAATTTGCAGCAACATGAATGGAACTAGAAGCCATCATTTTAAGTGAAGTAAGTCAGGCCCAAAAAGATGAATACCATATGATATCACTCATGTGGAATCTACAAAAATTTTTAAAAAATAAAAGTGGTTTCCATAGAATTAGAGGATAGAGTTGGGTAGAGAGGTTACCAGAGGCGAGGGGGGAAGGGGAGAAGGAAAAGTGGGGGAATAACGGGTACAAAACTATGCTATGTACCATAAATGAATCACCATGCAGTATATGCATGTATTGAAACAATGCACTGTACCCCACAAATACGTGCAAATAAATGTTAAAATAAAA
>NW_007821772.1:0-848 GCF_000696425.1 Galeopterus variegatus
AGTTTCAGGTCTTATACTTAAGTCTTTCATCCACTTTGAGTTGATTTTAGTATATGGTGAGAGGTGCATATGTAGTTTCATTCTTCTGCATATGGATATCCAATTTTCCCAGCACCATTTGTTGAAGAGGCAGTCTTTTCTCCAATGTTGATTTTTTCTCATCTTTGTCCAATATCAGATGGCTGTAAGGGTTGTAAGCCTGAGGGTTGATTTCTGGGTTCTCAGTTCTGCTTCACTGGTGTGAGTGTCTATTTTTGTGCTAGTACCATGCTGTTTTGGTTACTACAGATTTGTAGTATAATTCAAAGCTTCTGCACAGCAGAGGAAACAATTAACAGAGTGAAATGACAACCTACAGAGTGGGAAAAAAATTAACTATGCATTCAACAAAGGGATTAATATCCATAATATACAAGGAACTCAAGTAATTACACAGTCGAAAAACAAATAACCCAATTAAAAAAGGGACAAAGGAGCTGGATAGACATTTTTCAAAGGAAGAAATACAAATGGCCAATAGGTACATGAAAAAATGCTCAACATCACTAGTCATAAGGGAAATGCAAATTAAAACTACATTGTGATACCATCTCACCCCAGTTAGACCAGTGATAATAAAAAAGATGGTGAATAGCAAATGCTGGTGAGGATGTGGAGAGAAGGGAATGCTTATGCACTGTTGGTAGGACAGTAAATTAGTACAACCACTATTGAAAACATTACGGAGGTTTCTCAAACAACTACAAATAGATCTATCATATGATCCAGCAATCCCACTTCTTGGTAGATACCCAGAGGAATGGAAATCATCATGTCAAAGGGATACCTGCACTCCCATGTTCATCACA
>NW_007821773.1:0-848 GCF_000696425.1 Galeopterus variegatus
AGTGGATACGTGAACAAATATTGTAGATCACTAATGTCCGTTATGGATTTAGGTATGTAAAACGACATGACTACAGCAGTTGTCAGGATACGGCAAGAACTACACTAATTGTATGGTTAAAGCAATTCATAACTAAAGCCAAAATGTTTCATTCTGAACATCTGAGGGGCCCTGACCATTTCCTTCACATTCCCTACAAAATACAAAGATCTGCAACATTACCAGATAATATATTGTTTTATAGAGTCAGTGTATCAATTTACACTCCTGTAAATTTGATATGTTTTACTCACTGAAGAATTGCCAAACTGTTTTCCAACATGGCTGCAATATTGTAAATCCCTACCAACAACTGTAACACAGTTTCTATTTTTCCACATTCTGGCCACTTTCTATTTTTCTGTATTTTTGATTATAGCACCAATTATTATCCACTGCCCCAGGCAGCTGCGAAGTTAAACAGTTACTTTTAATTAATTTTGATCAGCAAAACCAGGAAAAAGTTTTTTTTCACACTGGATAAGCTTTGAGTCAGATTAAACAAAGACAGACTTCTTAATGAAATTAGGGTCTTCTAGGGAACCATCAGACTCATCAAATAATGACATTTCTCTGGGACTCTAGGAGTGAGGAAAGATGGAGCTCCAACCTAGTTTATCCACCTCATACGACTGCCAGGATCCTGGTTTTAAGCATGGTTGACTGCCAGGATCCTGGTTTTAACCATGGTTGTGGCTGTTAGTTTTCAAGATAACCACAGATACAGAGGTGGATGGAAAAACGATAAGTTAAAGCACCATAAAGCTAATGATTCTTATGGAGATTCAGTATTTTTTTTTTTTTTTTTT
>NW_007821774.1:0-848 GCF_000696425.1 Galeopterus variegatus
CACTTCCTGAATCCTGAGTGATGTTGAGCATTTTTTTCATGTGTCTGTTGGCCATTCATAAGCCTTCTTTGAGAAATGCCTATTCAGCTCCTTTGCCCATTTTTTAATTGGTTACTTGTTTGTTTGCTGTTCTTTTGAGTTTCTGGAATATTCTGGATATTAATTATTTGTCAGATGTATATTTTACAAATATTTTCTCCCACTCTGTTGGTTGTCTTTTCACTCTGTCGTTTCTTTTGCTGTGCAGAAGCTTTTTAGTTTGATATCATCACGTTTGTTTATTTTTCCTTTCCTTTGGTTGCCTGCACTTCTGGGGTCATATTTATGAAGTTTGTACCCAATCCTACTTCCTGGAGTGTTTTACCTATGTTTTCTTTAAGGAGTTTTACTGTCTCAGGGTGTATATTTAATTCTTTAATCCATATTGAGTTGATTTTGGCATATGGTGAGAGGTATGGGTCCAGTCTCATTCTCCTACATATGAATATCCAGTTTTCCCAGCACCATTTACTGCACAGGCAGCCTCTTCTCCAGAGTGTAGACTTGGTGCCTTTGCCAAAGATCAGATTGCTTTAGGTGTATGGGCTGATTTCTGGATTCTCCATTCTGTTCCATTGGTCCATGCCCATACTACCCAAAGTGATCTACAGATTCAATGCAATCCCCATCAAAATTATAATGACATTTTTCATAGAAATGGAAAAAAAATAACAATTCTAACATTCATATGGAATAACAAGAGACCAAGAATTGCCAAAGCAATCCTGAGCAAAAAACAATAATTCCGGAGGCAAAATGCTACCTAACTTTAAACTATACTGCAAAGCTATAGGAACTAAAACAGCACA
>NW_007821775.1:0-848 GCF_000696425.1 Galeopterus variegatus
GGCGGGAGCGCTGCTGCGCTCCCAGCGCTGCACTCTCCCGAGTGTGCCACGGGCTCGGCCCCCACATTATAAGCTTTTAAGCAAGGGAATGATAAGGTTTATGATGCTGTAAGTGGCTGGAGCAAGGTCACTATGGCATTGGGGCGTGGCTAGTATGAAACTGTGTATCGACCTAAACAAACTAAAACCTCCCCAAGCAGTTGTTGTGAGTTTTCTTTGCACTCATATATGTTGATTTCATTTTGGACATAATGCCAGTGGACACAATTACTGATGTGCAAGAGGCAAGGAACAGCTGAGAAAATGGTACCACGACCAAGAGATGCTAACATTTGTTGGTTTCATTGATTGATTCTTTTATATACATTGATATTTTAAATTATAACTACCTGCTCTTTGAAGTATTTTTAAAAACAGTGAAATTGGGTTTTCTTGTTTGTTTGGTTTTGTTTTTTAAAGCAGCAGTTCTCAAAGCTTGGTATGAAGACCTCTGGCAGTTCCCAAGACTTTTGCAGGGAATCCACAATGTCAAAACTATTTTTATAGTAATACTAAGAAGCCATTTGTCTTTTTATTGTGTTGACATTTGCACTGATGGTGAAAAAGCGATGGTGCTGGCACCTTAACATGAATCAAGGTGGTAATACTGGACTGTAATAGTAGTCACTGTAGTCTTCACTGCCACACATTAGAATGGAAAAGAAAAAAGCCAGTTTTGGGCCGGCCCGGTGGCGCACTGCTACAGTGCGCCGCTTGGGAAGCGCGGTGGTGCTTCCACCGAGGATTTGGATCCCACGTACGGACCGGTTCCCGCTCACTGGCTGAGCGAGGTGTGGGAGCAACACCGA
>NW_007821776.1:0-848 GCF_000696425.1 Galeopterus variegatus
TGAGAATATGGGCAATTTCTAGCACACTAATTGTCTTTTGTCAGTGAAGCATATGGCATGCATATCAGCTGTGAGCAAGGTAGAAACAAGGGTGGGGATATCGAAAAATGCAAAATTATGAAACTATCTCTGCAGAAAATACAAGAACAAGCCGAACAGAAAACTATGATAGGATAGTGTCCAGTGCCTATTTAAATTTAGCAATCAAAATGTGTAGGGAAATCTGGCCAGTTACATGGTTCTTCTTTTTTTCCCCAGCTGTGCTTGAGTTTATGGTTGCAGGTGTAGAGAAAGCATATGGTTGGGTTCATGTAAGGTTGGGGTTAATAATCAGTAGTCATCCTTTAACACTGCAACATGTCTAAATCCAGTTCTGGCAACTGTTTCTGTCTACAGAAGTTAGAGGTTAGATGCAGATATTTAGCTCAAATTATAATGACATGGTGCCAATTATTCACCTTCTCGATGTTCAGCTTTTACAGTACATTTTCTGGAAGCCTCGTAGCAATGCTATGGCTTAGATATTACCATCCCCATTTTACTGATGAAAACTGAATATAAAGAGTGTTCAGTAATCCTTAAGTAAATTATAATGCTAAAAGTCAAATTAATGTCTACTTATTAAGATCTACTTGACTCCCACCATCAGAGTCATATTATTATTATATTGAAAAGATTTTTTTTTTAAAGGAAAAATGAGAATATCGGGTTTTTTGTTGCTGTTTGTGGGGTTTTTTTTTCTATTTTTTTTATTAAAAGCAAAAATCTATTGGTTTTCATTGGATAGTTTCCCCCAGAGGCATTACAAAATTGAGTGAAACATGACATGTGTTCTTTCTTGTCAGCTT
>NW_007821777.1:0-848 GCF_000696425.1 Galeopterus variegatus
GGGAGCGCCGCCGCACTTCCCAAGCGGCGCACTATCCAGTGCGCCACCGGGCTGGCCCTAAGCTTTAATTTCTATAAGAATAAAATGGAAAATGAAGTTAATAAGAGGGGGTCTTCAAGAAGTTCATGGGAAAATTCACCTTATCTTTTAATTCTATTTTTCCACAAACTTTTTGAAGTACCCTCATATGTCCTTTTAACTTCTTTATACTTTTTAAATAAAGATCAAATAAAACTAAGCTCTAAACTGTATTTGCTGCACAGATGAATTTAGTTCACTCTGATATACTTTCTACTTAGCATTCATTCATGGTAGTTATGATGCAAACCTATTCTATAGTTTTTTATTAAAAAGTAAACAAAATCTACCTTGAGAAAGCTTATGCTTTTTGGATGTGATAAGAATAATAGCTTCTCACTGAACTACAGGGTCTCTAGACTAGAAGATAGCTTCAGAAATATTTACATAAATGCATGTAAAGTGGAGAAAAAGAATATTCTATCAATTAAACAGGTTTCCTTTCTATTAATTGGTCTCAGTGAAACAGGTTTCCTTAGCAAGCATATGCACACATAAACAGACTGTTGAAAAAATCAACAATGTCTGTAATACATTGTTGAAAAAATCAACAATGTGTGTAAATCCCTGAAGTGTGATTTGGTGACTGCTACTATATAAATGGTGAATAAAGTACTCGAGTATATAATATGAAACAAACAGTACTTTTATTTTTGCCCCTTTAAAATTTACTTAATTTTTACTTCTGATAAACAGAAGTGATCTGCTACATTACCCAAATACTGTCTCTCTCTTTTAGAACAGCCAAACGTGAAATGTACTACTTAATA
>NW_007821778.1:0-848 GCF_000696425.1 Galeopterus variegatus
TGTGTGTGTGTGTGTGTGTGTGTGTGTGTGTGTGTGTGTGTGTGTATGTATATAGATAGAGATATCCCATCCCACATGATCATCTTACAAGAAGGGGTATAAGGGTGGGGGTCTAATGTTTTTGCCTTTGAATCTTGGCAGTGGCTTGCAATTTTCTTGACAGAATGTGGTGGAAGTCATGCTATGCAACTTGAGTGTTATGTGAGCCTAGGTAATACAGCTTCCACCTGGCCCAGGATGCTTTCCCTTGGAACCCTGCATCCATGTTGTCAGGAAGCCCTGGTCACATGAAGGGGCCATGTGGGTGCTGTAGACAACAGACACAGGCTCTCAACCAACAGCCAGCATCAACCTCCAGACATGTGAACAATTGAGCTTTCAGGTCATTTCAGCCTTCAACCTTTGAATCTTCTAGATGAGGCCCCAGACATCATGGAGCAGAAACAAGATGTCCCCAATATGTCTGATCTGGATTCCTGAACCACAGAAACTATGAGAGATAATAAATGATTACTACTGTTTTAAGTCACTAAGTTTAGAGTGGTTTGTTATGCATCAGGAGATACCTAATATAGGGAAACATTAAAACAGAGTCATATAAACTCCAAGATAACATCACAGTTTTCACAGGTTTATCCTGCCAGTGGAGCTTTCCATTCTGGAAGTTCAAGATGATTCTGGGAGACAGGAGATGTTGAGTCTGGGCCAGTCTGGAACTACAGACCTAAGGGATGGAACAGCTGCAGTCCACAGGAAAAAAACTAACCAAGCAGTCACAGCAGGGTATTGAAAGGGGGGTGTTATCAAAATAGAGTTACCTGGAAAAACAGATATAAATGTGTTGTCCT
>NW_007821779.1:0-848 GCF_000696425.1 Galeopterus variegatus
ACAAGACCATCATCATGACTACCATACAACTAGTCCCTGCTTACACATAGGCTAATTTACAAAGTATTTTTTATAATCCTGGTTGCTCAGAACTTGGAATGCCTTTTTCAGACATGTTAAAGAATTTGTGAAATGCTGTGTCAGATGTTAGAGATTTTGTGCAGGATCCAGACAAACTCATTAAAAAAAACTTTATTGGAGGGAAAACAGCTAAGCTTGTTTTAGGCACAAATTAATGACTATAGATTAAACCTGCCTTCTTTTCCCACAAATATTGAGGTGGTGTTTAATGACCATAAAGATTGAGTGGTCCTGATCTTGGAACCAAGGGTTGGGATGAGAGTGGTGTCTCAACAAATCGCTAGGCAGTTGTTCCAAACCTGGCCAGTGGGAAAAAGCACAAGCCAAACTTTCCATGGACTCTGCTCAATATCTCTGCCAGGTGCCCCTCTTCATATTTAATGAACTTCTTCTAGTGCTGCAGGCTCCATGATGCTTAGCATCTGATTGTCCAGAGGACACAGAGCTTACATATTACATTGTTGTCTCAGAAGCTTAAATGAAATTCCCTGCCAGAATAACTGGGTATCATAAAGGGGGATAAAAAGAAAAAAACGCTTGTCAAATTTCTAATTCAAAAATCTCATTATTGTGCATTGCACATGCTGTAGTAATCACTTACATGTGTTACCTCACATAATCCTCACAACAAATCTGCAAGGCAGGTAGTTATACTCCCACTTTTCAGACAAGAAAAGTAAACCTTTGAATGGGCTAAGTTACCCAAGGTCACATGAGAGATGGTGCTGTGGATTGATGTCCCCCCAAAACTTAGTCCCACTATGACA
>NW_007821780.1:0-848 GCF_000696425.1 Galeopterus variegatus
GGGGAGTGGGTTGGGGAGTTGGTGGGTGGGGCCCATGTGGAATAATTGTGATTTGTGGTGGTGGCTGTACTGACAGTATTGCTCTGATCTTCACATCTTGAGCACAGGTGCTGATGGTCAGCTCTGTGTCCCACGGATATTGATGGAGTTTCAATGTGTTGTCCTCCCAGAACTCATGTGGAAATCTAATCCCAATGTGGCAGAGTTTGGAGTTGTTTTGAGTCATGTGGGCAGATTACTCATGGAAGGATTAATGCTCACCCTGGTGGGCAGGGGTAGTGAGTGAATTCTTGCTCTATTAGCTTCTCATGAGAGCTGGTTGTTTAAAAGATCCTGGTACCTCCCCTCTCTCTTGCTTCCTCTCGCCATGTGATCTTTCTTTCTTGCTTCCTCTCACCATGTGATCTGTTTGTACCTGTGAGCTGCCTGCCACTTTCCACCATGAAAAGAAGTAGTCTGAGGTCTGCCAGATGTAGCTTTTCCAAAATCATGAGCCAAATAAATCTCTGTTCTTCATAAATTACCCAGTCTCAGATATTCTATTATAGCAACACAAAAGCAGACTAATACCAATATGTGTATCCAATAAAAAATATATAAAAAGTAAAGTAAAATATAATTATAAGTACAAATGCAGAAATTTCATTGAGCATTTAATATGTGCCAATTGCAGGAGTAAATGCTTATTATATTAATTTCTTAAAACAACCTATCAGCAGATTGAAGATGGCGACGGGTCTGGAGCGGCCGTGCCAGGAAACAGCGCAATCCTGAGAGCTGTGCGCTATGATACCTGAGTATTGATTGTATTTCCAAGAGCAACAAAAGGCGAATAATTCTTTCAACAA
>NW_007821781.1:0-848 GCF_000696425.1 Galeopterus variegatus
TTTTGTTTGTCTGGGAAATACACTATTTCTCCCTCATTTCTGAAGTATAGCCTTGCTGGGTACAGAATTCTTGGCTGGCAATTTTTCTTTTAGTATTTTGAATAAATCATCACATTTTGTTCTGGCATGTAGAGTTTCAGTTGAGAAGTCTGCTGTTAGTCTGATTGTAGCTCCCTTATAAGTGACTTTATGCTCTGCTCTTGCTACTTTTAGAATTCTATGTTTGTCTTTGAGCTTTGCCAGTCTGACCATGATATTTCTCAGAGAGGATCTTTTTGGATTGATTCCGTTTGGGGATCTTTGAGCCTCCTTAATCTGAAGGTCTGTATCTCTCCTTACACCTGGGAAGTTTTCTGCTATTATTTCATGGAATATGTTTGCAATATCTTTTCCTTTTCCCTCCCCTTCTAGAACACCCATGATTTGGATGTTTGTGTCCTTCAGGTTGTCATCTAGCTCTCTTAGATTTTCTCCATTTGTTTAAATCTTTTTCTAGTAATTATCAGACCAAACTCCTGAATGTTCTCAGGCTGAAACATATTAGGTGTTGAAACAATCAATCTAGCCAAAGTAATTAGAGTGCCTTAATTGATCACCAATCAGTGCTTCCCCTCTGCATCTTGAATAAGGTCCATCACAACTAAACCATTTGGTTTCTACCAATGATGAAGTGGATGTTATGAAAATTATTAGAGTACCAATGATCATCTTTATTTTCTAATATCTTTTGGACATCTGCTTTGTGTAGCAACTTTTCAGACTCACCAAGGAAGGTGATAGGAAAAGAGTTGAGGAAATGCATGTGAGGTCAAACTATGTAAAAACAAGTTTAGTGGAAGATTTTTTTT
>NW_007821782.1:0-848 GCF_000696425.1 Galeopterus variegatus
TGGATTTAAGAATAGCTCCTCAGGAACAAAAGAAAATAACAGAAAAGAGAATAAATACTTTTAAATATTACTACGGTAGTAATGTTGATCATTTAGTGTCAGATGTATCTCAACTTCAAAAACGTTAGAATGAAAAGTACAGTAGGATGGAATATATATAGTCAAGGCAACAATACTGTTTTTTTCTATGTATGATCAGTATAATTTTTGGCATCATTATGGATATGCAGACATTACTCCAAATTTTTTAAAAAACAAAACAGATAGGGCTGACCCCGTGGCGCACTCGGGAGAGTGTGGCGCTGGGAGCACAGTGGCTCTTCTGCCGCAGGTTTGGATCCTATATAGGGATGGTCGGTGCACTCACTGGCTGAGCGCAGTGTGGGCGACACCAAGCCAAGGGTTGCAATCCCCTTACTGGTCACAAAAAGGACAAAAAAACCCCCCAAAACAAACAAACAAACAACAAAAAAAAACAGAT
The DNA here is from genome assembly GCF_000696425.1 of Galeopterus variegatus. Lineage (NCBI taxonomy): Eukaryota > Metazoa > Chordata > Mammalia > Dermoptera > Cynocephalidae > Galeopterus > Galeopterus variegatus. The sequence continues at coordinate 482 of NW_007821782.1, forward strand.
AAAGGAGAATTTAGTTGTTATATGCCAACACTTGCTTTGTTAAATAAAAATTTCTATATCTATTTTGTTTTTTTATTTCCCTCTTCCTAAATTGTTATTGTTATTTCCATATTCCTCTGTCACTGAATGACATAGTCAATGATCCAAATAATCACACAAAATGATCCAAATAATCAAACAAAAAATGTAGGATTATCTTTTACATTACTGGCCTTCTCAGAACCTATATTTAAATCATCACAAGCTTCAAAAAACTTTGGTTCCTAAAGCTCCCCCAAAAGTGCACCATTTTTCTTGATCTTTACCAGAATCTGGATAACTACAATAGCCTCCTCCTGCTAGATCTGGACACATGCCCCCCTCTCTC
>NW_007821783.1:0-848 GCF_000696425.1 Galeopterus variegatus
TTTTGAAACAAAGGTTAAGGAGGATAAAATAAAGATAACCAATCCCTTAGACTAAAATGAGCAAAGATGAAGACAAGTCACAAAATATATAAAAATCTCCAGGAAAAAAAATGTCCAATTTCATTAATAATACAAAATGGAGCAAAATAGGTTGTCACTTCTTAAATTTGTAAAATCTTTTTGCTTTGTTTTTGCATTTATTTGAACAAACAATGCCTAGGTTTGTCAATGGATAGGTGAAACTTGCATTTTAATATGCTGTTGGTAAGAGAAGAAATTTTTATAAATTTCTTGGTGGGCATTTGGAGCTATTTGTCAAGAGACTTAAAATTTAAAAATTCTTTAGTAATTCTACTTCTTAGAGTTTATAATATAAAAAATTGAGATGCTTATAAAAATATATTTCTAGATCTTTACTACAGCAAAGTTTAAAACCAAAAATCTAGAAACAATTTAATTATTCAACAATACAGAAATTAATATATTATTGTACATCAAATAATTTCAAAATTAAAGTAAAATCATATTTAAAAAAAACTCTTTGTCTCATAATTGAAATGGTGTCTTCATATTCTCATAGTTTTTCTACTCATTGCTCAAAGTTCATTGAAATCACTTGTTTATTGTTTTAGTCTGTTTCCGTTGCTTATAACAAAATATCTGAAACTGGGTAATATATAAAGAAATAGAATTTATTACTTAAAGTTTCATAGACTGGGAATTCCAAAGTCCGGGGAACACATCTGGTAAAGGCCTTGTTGGTAGGTAGAGACTCTTCATAGTAAAGCAGGGTGTCACATGGTAAGAATCCTCGATAAGAGAACTAACTCCGCACTCCTATTTTTAAA
>NW_007821784.1:0-848 GCF_000696425.1 Galeopterus variegatus
CCCAAGGTACAGCAGGGGAAATAGATTCCCACCCTGCTCTTCTCCTTCCTTCCAATCTCTTGCTAGTACTTTCCAATTGCCAAACCCAGTTGGAAGCCAGAAGGCAAAGAACCCCTGATAGAGACTGAGCTGTTTCCTTGGACACAGAGCAAGAAGCTGAAAGGCAGGGAGTGGATTTAAAGCAACAAAGAGGTGATGTGCAGCATAGAAGGTGAAATGCAATGATCTTTTAGATTTTCTTTAAAATAGATCAGAAACAACAAAGGGGAGGTAGACAAAACAATATTTGCAAAGTGCTGATTGTGTTAAAGCCATGTGATCAGTTCTTCATGGGTACTCGTTGGAGTCCTCTCTACACATTTGCGTATATTTAAAATTTTCAAAACTAACAAAGTAAGGAGTAGAAGGCGGAGGAGGGAGCTGTAATTCTAGCTGTACCATTAAAAATTGTACTCAGTATGTGTTCTACTTTCTTGTTGTGGGAGCCTCCTGTTAGTGTTTAATGGAAGGATCATAATAGCCGTTAAGAGAAAAGCATTCACAACCAGCCTCAGAAAAAGATGTGAGGAAGCAGAGACAATATGGGAGCCTATTCACTAGATTGCTAATGAGCAGACAGGAGGTGGCGGCTACACGGAAATGAGGACAATAAGCAACTTTCTGGAGTATCACACCACTCTCAGACCACGTCAGCAGGAGGAGAGCAACCTCTAAGGCAGAGAGGTGGAGGAGGAGTAATAGCCACAGAAGACACCGTCCTGGGCTCCAAGGTAAGAGATGGTCATCCTGAAAGGGGAGTGCGGTGGGGTTGGAGAGGCAGCATCCCATGGAGCTGGAGCACCAGTCGC
>NW_007821785.1:0-848 GCF_000696425.1 Galeopterus variegatus
CTGGCATGTGAGGGGTCTGGGGACCCAGTCTGTACAGTGGGATTGGAGAGTCTGAGCCCTCACTCTGACAATGTAAATGGAAACTTAGTATAACTAAAATACTAAAATAACGGAAACACTTTGGCTTTAGTTATGATTTGCCTGACTTTACAGCCAACCTGAAGGTCGAGGCCTGGCAGCTGGGATGTTCTGAGAAGTGGCCGAGAGCAGAGAGCCACCCAGAGGCGCAGCCTGAAGCTCCTGCCACGGCGCTGCTCTGGGATGACGAGACGTTTGGTCAGCTGCAGAGGACACCACGTGTCTCCTTCCATGACCCTTCTAGTCGGTACAGTGAAGCCGCCTTTTTCAGGTGGGTAACAGTGTCTTATCATTACTCAGACCTGTTTATCATAGTCGCAGAGGCCAGGATGAAAACCAGCATCACCCCCCGAAAAATGGCACCTTTGAAATGCCTTCCCCTTGCCAACTCAGGTGTCAAGAGGGACTCAACAGGAAACGTCACCTGGGGCTTACCTCCCAGGAGGGGGTCTAGGTTTCTGCATTAGCCCGTTTCTGTTGCTTATAACAGAATACCTGAAACTGGGTAATTTATAAAGAAATGAAATTTATTTCTTACAGTTTGTTGGCTGGGAAGTCCGAGGTCCAGGGAGCGCATCTTTGAGGGCCTTCTGGTGGTCACTCTACGGTGATGCGCGGTGTCACATGGTGAGAATGGGCTGAGCAAGACAGAGCTAAGCTTCTCGCTTGCCCTCCTAACACCATCAGACCATGCCCATGACTCCTCATTACCCCATGAACAGATCAGTCCATTCATGAGGACACGGTCCTCGGGGTCCAGTCACCTCTCA
>NW_007821786.1:0-848 GCF_000696425.1 Galeopterus variegatus
TTTTTTCTTTATTTTTCATTCCTTTTCTTTTTTTCTTTATTTTTGGTTATTTTTTGATTTTAGGAAATAGTATTCCCCCTTATTCAAAATTAGTAGGCATTAATTGGTAAGTTAAGTGATAAAATATTATAAAAATATTTCTAGAAGAAATTGTTTTATCAATAAAATTGATATGTTTTAGATGAATCAACAAGAAACTAAAATAAATGGATTTCAGAATTTTACTTAAAACATTATACTATGATGTAAGTACAGTGACTGGTTAAAGAACAGAATCAGTACATGAAAAATGGAAACAAATACAGATGGAAATATTTTGCAGAAAGTTACAAATATGCTTACTCTCATCGTTAAGTTTACTAACAATCTAAAAGACTGAATCTAAAGTATTTCTGGTATTGCTATATTAATTCAGAAAAAAACTTATCTTCAGTTTCTAAATAAAAACAAACAACAAAATCAGGTTAAACTAAAAAGATTTCAAATAAACATAAGGAAATAAATAGCAAAAATTCAGTAGACAGCAGAAACTTGGAATGTATTAATACCTAAAACTCTAAACATAAATATCAGGCTATTAAAACACATTAAGAATTAGATGTGTTGCTTAGCTCCTGAATCCTGGTGATATCTCAATAACCACTTGGTGGAGGTGCTAGAGAGAAGGCTCAGGTACAAGGTGGATGACAGGAATAGTCGGTATCTAAGGTGCCCTTCAGCTCCATGATGCTATTGATTTTATAATTATTTGAGATACTTTTCCAAAACATGAGGCCACAATATATTTTGGGTTGGCCATCAGGAAGATGATAAGTTTTGACTAAGAAATAATGTTCAAGAGAAATAAA
>NW_007821787.1:0-848 GCF_000696425.1 Galeopterus variegatus
TCCATTTTAAACCCAGTGCTTCTTTTTAACTTTCTGAAAGTTTGCAGTTACAGTTTTTAAACATAATCTTACCTTCATGGATGGTGATATCAAAATAATGAACGGAAAGCCATTTTGTGTCCATTACAATAAAATCTGAGTGAGCTGAGAAGCCTGTCACAGGGATCTGAAGTCAACTGAAATGGAATTTGTAGAACCACGCAACAGCTTTGACCCTAGAGACAGAACGAGCGGCGATGGGGATAGTCGTGAAGCATTTACCGGCCAGATGACAGAGAGGCAGTAGAGGACTGATGGCCCTGCCCAATTAAGGGGGACACACAGTTAGTGATGACATTCCAGCACAAGGAAGGCCTCGTGGGTTTTTGTCTGCTTTTAATTTTTATTGAATCAAAATTGATTATACATATTTTGGGGGTTCAACGTTGACATATGTTGGTCAAATCAATATTACCAGCATATATATTGTTACAAATCGTAATTATTCTTTATGCCCCTTGTCCAACCCGGCCCCCTCCTCCTTCCTCTCCCCCTCCCCCGTCTAATCACCCTAGATTTCTTCTCTCCCTCTGATAGAATAATGGTTACTCTGTTGATTTGCTGCCCAAATGATCTGTCCAATGCTGAGAGGCGTGATCAGGTCCCCCAATACCATCATAGAGCAGATGTCTCTTCCGTCACTATGAAATTGGCTCTGTGGAGACAGACATCCCCCTCCTTTCTTTATCTCTGCTGGTGACTATCCTTGTGTCATCTCACTCCAATGGCTGGCGTACCACCTGTGTGGTGGTTGTGGCATCTAGCCACCTTCATGGCAGCCATGGTTATCGTGGTGGCTGTGGTGGGCC
>NW_007821788.1:0-848 GCF_000696425.1 Galeopterus variegatus
AGTGTCAAATTGTTTGTTTCTGGCAGATTTCACCCTACATAAGGTAAATAACATATATGCACAGTTCAGTCTTTGGCAAAGAATGAAACTACAAATCAGATTTCACTCCTTTTCAAAAGAATTCAAGATATAACAAAATTAATCAGATAAGTCAGAGGAATCAGGAAAACTCATTCTCAAGTCTAAAAATATAAAATTAGAGAAACATTAATGACCTAGGAAACAAAGAGTGAGGTTGAAATAAGAAGAGATAAGAAGAGCAAATAAAAACTTTAATTAGGGGCCGGCCTGGTGGCGCACTGCTATAGTGCGCCGCTTGGGAAGCGCGGTGGCCCTCCTGCCAAGGGTTCGGATCCCACATACAGACCGGCCGCTCACTGGCTGAGCGAGGGGCGGGAGCAACGCTGAGGGTTGCGATCCCGTTGCCGGTCCCGTCGTTGCCGGTCCCGTCGTTGCCGGTCACGGAAAAAGACAAAAAAGGGGAAAAAAGAAAAAAAAAAAAAAACTTTAATTATACTAAAAACAGACATCTATTTATTCTCTCTCTCTGTCTCTCCCACCTCTTTCCTCTCCCTTTCTCTTTCCTAATGGGGAGTGAAATACATACAGAAAAGTGTACTAAGTATACTAATCTTTAGCATACAGCTCAATGATTGAATTTTTATACACACCCACAAACACACAGACCATTTCCAGTATCTAAACTCCCTGTTAAGTCCCCTAAATGTATCAATAATTCTAATCTCTTTCACCATATATATTTTTCCTACTTTTAACTACTTACAAGTAAAATCACACAGTATGTATTTTTTTGATCTAGCTTTTTTATAACCCTATATTATGTATTT
>NW_007821789.1:0-848 GCF_000696425.1 Galeopterus variegatus
TTAGTCAAAATGGCATGCTGCAAACTCTAGGGCAACCAGAAAAAAAAATATTTTAAGAAGCACATTTTTGTGCTAAGAGAGAATATAAAATGGACTCATAAAATGTTCAACTAAAACCAGAGAAAGAAGGCAGGAAAATAAGGAGGAAAAGAAAGAAAGATAGAAATAAGACAAATAGGAGTTATAAACATGGTAGTTAGCAATACAACGTCATCAATAGTCACTTTAACTGTAAATGGTCTAAATACACCAATTAAAAGACAGAGAATGTCAGCATGGATAAAAACAAGACCGAACTATGTGTTGTCTACATATAGTGATCTACAAGAAACACACTATAAACTCATTTGGAAATGAATGAGGTCTGTAAGACTAAAGGCTCCTCACTGTCAGAGTAGGAGCAAGGGGAGATTAAGGGGAGACGGCTAGAATGATCATGTGGTAATGGATTAAGGTTGGAAATATTAATATGAATGCACATTGAGCTTAATGTAGACACAAAAGTTTACATAAATAATTATAAATATGTTCATGTACATGGGTTACTATGTATACATGTATTTCCTTGCTCTACCTGCTGAGAGGGCTTAGAAGCAAATACAAACAGTTGCAAGGAACACACCTAGCACCTAGAACTTGTTTTCTAATACCATTCTTCAATAAATAAACGACAGCTCTTTGGAGAAATGGCCAATTCTAAAATTGGGGCAGGAAATATACAAGATGAGCCTGAAGTGGCATCTTGTAGTATCAGAAAATAAGGAGGTACTAAAACAAACATAAACAGTACTGATGGCAAATGTCAAAGGGACCCAGGAGCCAAGTGAAAGAGCTCCCAATGGCCAAAG
>NW_007821790.1:0-848 GCF_000696425.1 Galeopterus variegatus
ATGGTGGGAAGAGCATTGGATCAAGCACTGGTAGAAGAGCCAGCTTCTAGCCCTCGTTAACGGCGTGATATAAGGTGAGCTTGTTGACTTCTCTAGTCATCAATTTCTCCATGGAGATAACATGCCTGCCTGGTATGTTATCACAAGGTTCTTGTAAAATCAAATGAATTTCATTGATTTTGGCTTAATTAAAATCGAAATACACTTATATGTATATGAAAACGCTCATTAATCAAACTTTATTAAAGATAATGGTTAAGCCCCTAGGTGCTGGAACTTCTGTGTACCCCAGAAGGGTGGACCTCTAAGAAGTGCTAAGGAAAGTAGCTGCTGTGCCAGTATGAAGCATCCTTTAGATCATATTCAAATAAATGGAACAGCTTATAAATGGATGCTGTGGTCTAAATGTTTTTGTCTCCCCAAAGTTTATATGTTGAAATCCTAACCCCCAAGGTGATGGTATTAAACGTTGGGGCCTTTGGGAGGTGATTAGATCATAAAGGCAGAGCCCTCATGACTGGGATTAGTGCCTTATAAAAGAGGCCCCAGAGAGACTCTCACCTCATCCACCATGTGAGCAGACAGCCAGAAGGCACCATCTGTGAGAAAACGGGCCCTCATCAAACGTGAGTCAGCTGTCACCTTAACCTCGAACTTCCCATGCTACAAAACTGAGATAAATCTGTGTTGTCTCTAAGCACCCTGTCTGTGCTATTTTGTTATATCAACCCAGAAGGACTAAGATTACTGAATTTTCTCCTCCATCTTCCCATTGTACTTTTATGGGTTTTCCATTTCTTGGTTAAGTAGCATTTAAGACATTTTAGTCCTAAAGTCTCTCTTTAGTA
>NW_007821791.1:0-848 GCF_000696425.1 Galeopterus variegatus
ATTGTGTTTTTTATTTCGCTGAATAACTTCTTCAGTTTGGCAAGTTCTACTCCATTTTTTTTCAGGACATTGATTTCCTTGTACACTTCCTCTTTCAGGTCCTGTATACTTTTCCTCATTTCCTCATGATGTCTAGATGAGTTTTCTTGTATCTCATTCAGTTTCCTTAGAATTGTCACTCAAAATTCCTTGTTAGTCATTTCAAGGGCTTCTTGTTCTATAGGGTCTAGAGCTTGAGATTTATTATCTTTGGGTGGTGTACTTTCTTGATTTTTCGTATTTCTGGTGTCTTGTCTTTGATGTTTATTCATTTTTGCAGGGTTTCACAGACCACCATGGAACTTCCCTGCGGCTCCCGGGGCTCCCCCGCTGGAGCAGCTCCACACTTTTGCCACGGGGAAAGACAATAGATAGCCGCTCCTCCAGTGGTGGCAGCAGCGGCTGAAGCAGTGGCGAAGAGGAACCGGCGCAGCAGTTTCGGTGGAGCCCAGGTGCTTCCTTCTTCTTTCTTTTCTTTGCTCTTTTCTTTTCCTTCCCTCCTTCCTTCCTTCCTTTCTTTCATAGACCTATTTCTGTACACCATACTGTTTTCCATAGTGACTGCACTATTTTACATACCTATCAACAATGCACAAGAATTCCAATTTCTGCACATCCTTGCCAATCCCCACCCTTTTTAAAAAAAAACACAAACAAAAACATTCATTTGTTAAAGAAACTGTGTCGTTTGTCCTATAGAATTCCTCACACTGTACATTTGGCTGATTATATCTTTGTTTTTTCATTTAACTTGTTCCTCAATTTCCTACATTTCCTGTAAGCTAGTAGCTAGATTTACATTCTTGATT
>NW_007821792.1:0-848 GCF_000696425.1 Galeopterus variegatus
TTTTTTTTCAAAAGTAGGGAAACATTTATTATAGTTTCTCACACTTTTGATCATTCAAAATGTTTTAAAATTAATTTGCTAAAACAAAGTAGTGATTTATATGTGGGTGTGAAAACTGGCAAAACATGTTCACTTTGGCTTGGTTTTTACTAGATATAATAAGTAATCTTTTAAACTAGAAACTACTTAGATGAGCAGGAAAATTATCAGATTTAACTTTTAGTGCACTGCCCTGTATATTCTGCCTTTGAGGCTACTTGTTTTTCACAGTGATGTATGCTTTTTAATTTTGTAGTCAGTTAAATAAGAATATGGTTGAACGGAGTTTAAGTGATGGTTAAGTTGCAGAATCTCTGAATATGACAAAGAATCACAATTTTCAAATGTCTAAATATTATAGTTCTCAAGGTACAAACATCTGAAAAAGGGTTGTGTATTGAATGGCAAAGTCAACATTACTGTACAGTGTATTGTTTTTACTGCATGGTAATAAATGAAGTGCTTTTATACACCAAATAACTACAACGTTGTAAAGTTGGAAGCAAAGTTGCAACACGTGCAATCATAGGGTCAGAATGGAATAAGGCAACTCCATTATGTGCTGCAACTAAACACCCATTTAAAACCTTCAAACCCAGTATGTGTTTTATGTTTGGCTAAAAGAAAAGTACCACGCTGAATTTAGAGTCAACTCCTCGGAGTGCTAGACTTGGTTATATTATATAACTGGAGTCTCGGCATGGACTCTACTCACCACTAGTTGGATAACTTTGGATAAGTTAACTGTTAGAGTTTTAGTGACCTTATTTGCAAGTTGTGGATAATATTACCAGTCTCACAGAATGGGC
>NW_007821793.1:0-848 GCF_000696425.1 Galeopterus variegatus
TTTTTTACAATTTATGAGAGCTAGGCAAAAGCTTGTACAGAAGGAACCATTGAAAATATAGAACAAAGAAAGTTACTGTGTTTTCTGGACATAGTGTTCGCCTGTTAAGCAGACACAAAAATTCATTGAATTGATACTTTTGAGTACCTCATATGCCCATGGGTTAGTGTGGGAGTAAGAAAGAGGTGGAGATGACTGAGACAGAGTTCTTGTGCTGAAGCAGCTAATCATTTTGTAGGTAGAAAGGGGCCGAACAGGAGTGACTACAGTAGAGACAGGGTGAGAGAGGTTCCAGTCAAGTGCTGTGAACTCAGGACAAGGGAAGGTCACATCCAGGGTTGAGGAAAGCTTTAGGGAAAATGGGGCATTTGAAATAGGCACTGAAGAATACCGAGGGTGGGGAGCAATGAGCCAGCTTTTTTGCCACTATATCCAAGATGTTAATATCTGTAGGTGTTTCTTGTGGGGAGCTTCTGTTTTTCCAAAGAGGCATCCCTCAGTCACCTGCCTGATGTGTGGATGTAGGTGTGTTCTGGGGGAAGGGAAATAGGGAGGAAGGGCCAGCACTGGCTCTTTCAGTGCACAGGCTCCTAGTCTCACCTGTTGTCAGCCTCACCTTTGCCTTCCTTTAGGGTGGTTGTGAGTCCAGAACCCCTCTGGTTAAGTTTCTTTGGAGAATAAACTTCCTTTCCCCTCTCAAGGTGAAGGAGAGACTCTGTGGGGTCTAACTGCTTCTAACACAGACTTTGTGTTAATCTGTTTCCAGCCTCCTCCTCACACCCACCCTCTGTGGTTCCTGGCTTGTTCCCCCATGGCTACCCCCTCTGCAGTTGTGTAGGCTTCCATTT
>NW_007821794.1:0-848 GCF_000696425.1 Galeopterus variegatus
GACAATCTGTTATGAATAATTTGCCTGGGGGTATTGGGAAAAACATTTACAATGTGTACAAGTGCAGGTGAGAGATTGTAGAGTCATATCATAGCTATTATCTCAAAAAGAGTTTTCTCTAGCTCAATTTGTTTAAATGCTTTGAGCATCATTGCTATTATTTTCAACACATTATTAAGTGAGAATTTCTTCTCAGGTACTAGGAAAGACTATGAAGAATACAGGAGATACTAACAGGCCTAGAGTAGCCCAAGCAATAGAAGAAAAAAGTATAGTGATACAGATTATTGAAGATAGGTTTCAGTTATTGAGTGAGGTGTTTAAGAAAGTACTGCAAAAACACAATGAATGGAATATGCAAAAAACTAGGAATATTTTGCTATTTCCACCATATACAGGAAGTAATCAAAACAAAGTCAAAATTTTGAGGTCTTACAAAATAATCTGAATTCTTGGAATGGCCATTGCAAAATGTGAGCACTTTTGGTATCTCGTAGCAGAACACCAACAACAGAATAATTCATTCAGCTTGCCAGTGGACAATGTGTATCAGTCCTTTTATGTTGCTTATAACATAATATCTGAAACTGGGTAATTTATAAATAAATGAAACTTGTTTCTTACCATTTTGGAAGCTAGGAAGTCCGAAGTCCAAGGAACACATCTGTCAAGGGCCTCCTTGGTGATGACTCTATAGTGACACATGGTGTCACATATTGACTGGCCTGAGCAAGAGAGAACTAACCTACTCACTTGCTCTCCTTGTAAAGCCATCTGAACCATGCTCATCACCACCCATGAAACCATCAATGAATGAATCCTCACAATCTAATCACCTCTTAAAGTCC
>NW_007821795.1:0-848 GCF_000696425.1 Galeopterus variegatus
TTTGCCAACCCCTCTGCCTGTGTTCCATGTCTCTCATCCCAGGACTGCTGGGTGGGGGCAAGCCGTCAGAGATCCAGGCCAGGTCCGTGATTGCTGAGTCAGCCCAAAGTGAGTGAGTGGGATGGTCAGGGCATGGTCTCCATCCAGCCTCTTCTCATCCCCCCACAAAGGATCTGACAAGCCACAGAAGTAAATAAATAACTTAGAAATAATAAATAGGGGTCCAGCTCCCACAAGTGAGTACAAGGCCAGCTCCAGCACAGGCACTTTCAGCCATGCAACTGCAATGTGTCTCCAAATTCTGTCCTCCCAGGGCCTGGGCTGGGGCTGAGGCCTCAGCCACTGCTGGGTTCTCCAGAGTAGGGGTCGCAGGTCTGAGGCCTAGCCAGTGCCTGAGTGTGTGAGAAGCGGGTCCTAAGGTCTCCGTAGCTGAGGTCTCTGGTGTCTGTAGGGCTGGGATCCGCAGGGTGAGGGCCCTGGGGCTGCTGGTCAGTCGTACTCTCCGTCTCTCCAGGGCTGACATCCATCACTCGCCTGGCTGAGGCCTCAGCTCTGAGGCTTCCATCTCTGGCTGAGGCCCCTGGCTAGTGGGGCCCTGCCGGCGGGTCCCAGGCAGGAAGATCAAGCGGTAAGGGTCCAGTCTGCAAACCCTTGGGGAGAGCCCTCAGCCCAGGCAGCCGCAGGCGGTGGCTGAGAGGCGGTCCACGGTCCTCCAGGTGCTGTTGACGTCCATGAAGGAGACTGCCTCATAGCGCGTGGGTCGGCAGCAGGGCTGGCTGACTGGCCGGGAGCCCGGGGGCGGCCGCAGGGCCCCCGCGCCCAGCAGGCTGGCCAGGCTGAGGTCGTGC
>NW_007821796.1:0-848 GCF_000696425.1 Galeopterus variegatus
TCTCCCGAGTGAGCCACGGGCCGGCCCAAAACTGAATCTGTTTTCAAACCACTTTAAATAACAGAAGCTACAACATGAAACTCTATAGTTTCAGTCTAGCAAATCAAGAGGTCTGAATATTTTGAGGAAAGAACAGCTGTCGGTCAACTACCTCTGCTCTCCATTATTCTAAGGACTTCAGCCTGCTCACCTTCACTCCCTCCGCTGGGATTTACTTTTCCTCTTTCCTTGGCCAGCTTACTTTCAGGTATGCACTTGGATCTAAGCCTCATTGAGCTATTGAGAAAAAAAAGCCTACTGAAAAGTCAGAGGGTAGTTGATAGGCTTGTCTGCCTCTTACTAGCCCTGCTTTGTTAGTTGATGTGACATTTTCCTACTCTAAGAAAAAGTATTCCAGGCTAGCCATCATATAAGAGTGTTGGGGTAAAAAAAAGTCATCTGACAGTAAGAGAAAAAATTTGTCAGTTATGAAGTGCTGATAAATACAGTCTTTCTAAGAAGATGGATCTAACTGAAATCCATCAATTCTCCCTTTGTGATTCTAAAGAACCCATTATATGCACTTCTATCATTCTATTTTGGTTTTTGCACTTTTCCCTCCTACTTTTATTGCAGGTTTACAGAACCCTGTGGCCCACCCCCCCACTCCCCCCAATATCCCCAGTGGGAAATAAAGTGTTTGAATGCAGATGCATTTCTCAAAGATAAAGGTGAGATAAAAGATCTTAACAGGATATTTATGTGGATCAAAAAAGATAATGCATAAGACACTACAAACATAAGGAATTAATCGATAATGCATAAATACCAGCTACTAGCTGTAATCACAAAGCATACAAAACTAAAGT
>NW_007821797.1:0-848 GCF_000696425.1 Galeopterus variegatus
GGTGCTCAAAACCCCAGCTTTCGGAGACAGCTGTCTTGGTGCAGGCACATGTGTGACCTAGGGTGACCTTGAGAAATTATGGAACATCTTTTTGCCTTGTTTCTACATGGGCAGAAAGGGGGATAGCACCTTTCCCATAGTGTACTTGTGTTGCTAACTTGGATAATATATGCATGATGCTTAGAACGCTGTCAACTTTTAATGGTCCAACAAATGTAAACTATAATTATTGACAAAGAAAAGTGTTTCAGGTAGTAAGGTGTGGACCAAGGTTTTTTCAAGGCTTTTCCAAGGCTGCCTATTACATTTTGGCATCCCCATCAGTGCCAGTGGCGATGTGGACATCCTGAGACAGGCCAGAAATAAGGAAGACCATTGACCTTCCATTCCTCTTGTGGATTTTAAGTTTTCAGCCCCAGCAGATATTGCAGTGCTGATGACTAGGAGCCCAGGGGGTGCCTTCTTCCAGAGATCTGCTCCTGCTGTTTACTGGGCTCTCTCAGGGGAGGCCTCCCTTCCTCCCCTACCAATTAGGAGCTCTGCAAAATGGGGCTATCCTATCTGTCCACCATAGGACCAGGCACCCTTCTCCAGCAGAACCACTGAGTTCTGATGCACCATCACTAGGCACAATTTAGGAATGTTCAAATGAGGTGTGGTCTCTGGGACAATGAGAAGGGAGGGGAACCTGGTTTGGAAGCAGGACACGAACCTCAGCCACCCCAATACACAGGGTGCACAACAGACCAACTAAAACCAGGATCTCTGGCAATAAACCCAGACATCGGGATCACTTTAACTTCCCCAGGTATAGCTTGTGACCAGCCATGGCTGAAAACCACTTAGCT
>NW_007821798.1:0-848 GCF_000696425.1 Galeopterus variegatus
TCCCCCTTAACTTCCCTTGGGTGCCACCTTTTATCCGTTTAGGCCATCTGTTGTTTTTGCTCAGAAAAAGGATGCGGTCCCATAAGAAAAGATAAACGAAAATGTAGATGCCAAGGTGAAAGTGTTGGCCAAAACTAGAAGAATACAAGAGCAAGTAAAGATTGTATTGAACTATAACCCAAAGAATAAAATAAATATCATGAATCCATACTGAAAATCAATCAAGCAAGCAATCAGTGAGGGGGAGGAAATATCTTACAGAGGAATTCCAAGCACTATATGCAGATATTACTCCCTTCAGTTACGTGGAGCTTAATTTTGTTCCCCTTGTGTGTTGACTGGACTTAGTGACTTGTTTCCAAAGAATTAAGTATGGAAAAGGAAGAATAGTAGTTTCACAGGGAAGAAATCTGGCAGACATTACTTTAACCAAGTAGTAAAGGTCAATATCACCAGTCACAAGTCATGATGACATCATGCACTCTGATGGGGTCCAGTGAGGACAGCTCACCTCTCTTCCCCCAGTCACTCACAGTCCCCATCTAGTCATGAGAAAACACCAGACAAACCCAAAACAAAGGACAGTCAACAAAATCCCTGACAAGTACCCTTCAAAAACATCAAGGTCTTGTGACACAAGGAAAACTTAAGAGAGTGTCACAGACCTGAGGAGACAGAAGAAACATGACCAAATGTAACATGGGATCCTGAATAAGATCCTGGAACATAAGAGGACATTATTGGAAAAACTAGAGAAATCTTAGTAAAGTCTATGGTTTAGTTAAAAAACAAACAAACAAACTCAAAAAACCTTTGACTAAGCAATATCACTCCGAGGTACTTATCCT
>NW_007821799.1:0-848 GCF_000696425.1 Galeopterus variegatus
TTTGTTATTGAGGAGCAATGAACAGATAAATTTTTATAGCTTAATTTGTCTTAAGTAGCAAAGTAGATGGGACTTAGCATTGGAAAGATGGAGCAATTTCCCAGGGTGCTTAAGTCTTCATGAAAACTAATTGGAGCTGGGGTTTTTTTGGTTTTGGTTTTGTTTTATTTATTTTTTATTTATTTCATTTATTTTTTAAATTTTATTTTATTTTGTCAGTATACAATGTGGTTGATTATTGTAGCCCATTACTGAAACCTCTCTCCCTCTCCCCCCTGCTCCCAACAAGTTGTTCGCTTGTCATATCAACTTGAGGGAATTGTGATTGTTGTGTCTTCTTCCCTCCCCCTCCCCAGTTTACTTGGGTATGTGTTTATTTTTAGCTCCCACAAATAAGTGAGAACATGTGATATTTCTCTTTCTGTGCCTGACTTGTCTCACTTAATATAATTCTTTCTAGGTCCATCCATGTTGTTGCAAATGGCAGTATTTCACTGTTTTATATAGCAGAGTAGTATTCCATTGTGTACATATACCACAGTTTCCATATCCACTCATCTGATGATGGACATTTGGGCTGGTTCCAATGCTTAGCTATTGTAAATAGTGCTGCGATGGACATTGGGGAACAGGTATAAGTTCGACTTGATGATTTCCATTCCTCTGGGTACATTCCCAGCAGTGGGATAGCTGGGTCATATGGTACATCTGTCTGCAGTTGTTTGAGGAACTTCCATACCATTTTCCATAGAGGCTGCACTATCTTGCAGTCCCTCCAACAGTGTACGAGAGTTCCTTTTTCTCTGCAACCTCACCAGCATTTATCATTCACAGTTTTATGGATATTA
>NW_007821800.1:0-848 GCF_000696425.1 Galeopterus variegatus
TGGGAGCTAAAAAATAAACAAATTAATTTACCCACAAACACACACAAAAAAAACCGGGGGGAGGGGGGGAAGAAGATATAACAACTGTACTTTTTTTGAAGTTGTTACAACAAGCAAACGGAAAGGACATTCTTGGGGGGGAGGGGAGAGAGGGAGGAGGGCGGGAGGTGTCGGTGAAGGGCCATAATAATCATATACATTGTATATTGACAAAATAAAAAGTAAAAAAAAAAATAAAAATAAAAATAAAATAAAGCTGGGGGCATAACACTACCTGACTTTAAACTATACTACAAAGCTATAATAACCAAAACAGTATGGTATTGGCATAAAAACAGACACACTGATCAATGGAATAGAATAAAGAATCCAGAAATCAGCCCACACACCTACAGCCATCTGATCTTTGACAAAGGCACCATGCCTATACACTGGGGAAGAGACTGCCTCTTTAGCAAATGGTGCTGGGAGAACTGGATATCAATACGTAGGAGAATGAAACTAGACCCATTCCTTTCACCATACACTAAAGTCAACTGAAAATGGATTAAAGAATTAAACATACACCCTGAAACAATAAAACTTCTTAAAGAAAACATAGGAGAGACACTTTAGGAAATAGGACTGGACACAGACTTCATGAATATGACCAAAAAGAATGGGCAACCAAAGGAAAAATAAACAAATGGGACTATATGAAACTAAAGAGCTTCTGCACAGCAAAAGAAACAATTAACAGAGTTAAAAGACAACCAACAAAGTGGGAGAAAATATTTGCAAGATATACATCTGACAAAGGATTAATATCCAGCATATACAAGGTACTCAAACAACTTTACAAGAAGAAA
>NW_007821801.1:0-848 GCF_000696425.1 Galeopterus variegatus
TCGGATCCCTGTTCCGGCCAACCACAAAAAAAAGAAAATAGATACCTTTTCCAAAGACCGTATACAAAAGACATTAAAGAAGAAAGCAGAAGGCCGGCCCGTAGCTCACTCAGGAGACTGTGGTGCTGATAACACCAAGGCCACGGGTTCGGATCTCTACATAGGGATGGCCGGTTTGCTCACTGGGTGAGCGTGGTGCTGACAACACCAAGTCAAGGGTTAAGATCCCCTTACCGGTCATCTTTAAAAAAAAAAAAAATAAAGTAGGGACCTACTCAGAAACCCAGAGTTGTTATGAAGAGCATTTTAAATTGAAGACATTTGAGATTCAACAGATGTCAAGAGCTTCCTTTACTAAAAACAGAAACTTTTGGGAAATGAGGCTGCTATAAATTCCCCCTTTGAGTGGCTTTTACTGCTGGAAAAAGAGTCCAGTAAAAAAACCACCATAAATTCCTTCTCTGGGGAGTTTTTTGGCCTGAAAAATATGGAAAGATCACTTTCACCTGAATAGATAAACTTTATCACAGATTTTTTTAATCTCCTCTTTGTTCTCCTAAAACCCTAAGATGTCTTTCCTAGGAAAACCTCTTTGTTCTTCCATAAAGTCTTCCCCCGCCCTCCTTTGCCTGACCTTACTAAAACAGTCTGTAACACAAAAGTTGCGGGTTCCCTTTACTGGCCAGACACACACACAACACACCCCTTTGTTGTTTGAAATTCAAATTTAATTGGGCTTCCAGAATTTTTTTTAAAGGATTTATTTTATTTTGAGCAGTTTTAGGTACAGCAAAATTGAGAGGAAGGTACAGATATTTCCCATATACCCCCTTTCCTCACACAGGTGT
>NW_007821802.1:0-848 GCF_000696425.1 Galeopterus variegatus
CTGGGTAAACCAAGTAGCAGGGATGTAAAACAGGGGCATCATCCCTGGCTCCTTTGCAAAGACAGCAGGGCACACCCTCCTGACCCCATCACACAATGAGAAATGCAAAGGGTCAGGGGAACGTTCAGGTTAAATAAATCAGTTTCCTACATTGGGAAACTGGGGCAGAACTTGTGTCTGAAATCTCTGGATCCTGTCCATGACACTAGATCTTAAGAGGAGGCAACTGAATGTGTGAATCCCTTGTTTCACTGTCCATAGACCTTGTTCTCTCAAAGTTCCTGTTGGTTTCCCCCAGGAATCTAGAAAATGAAAATTAATCCCTTTCGTAAATGAGAATTAAACAGAAAGTATCCGCTGTCTGGATGCTGAGCACAGGGAGTCTGTGCCTCAGTCTCCTCCTCTGTAAAATAGGGATAATTATCATACCCCTTTTATTGGGTTGTTATGAAAAATAAATCATTTAACTCATGTAAAATGTCTGAAATGATGCCTGGTACATGGTGCAAAGTAAGTGCAGATAAAAATATAGACCCATTCCAAACTCATTTGTTGGGCCTGCAAAATAGGAGGCAGCTATTTAAAAGCTTCTTTTTAAAATGCTCAATTGGAGCAAGGGGCTCTGGATTCAACACTTGAACCCACAAATCAATTTTAACATCACCAAGAGAGAGAAACTGGGACTGGCCGGTTACCTGAACTGCTTAGAGCATGGTATTATAACACAAAGGCACCATGGTCAAGGGTTCAGATCCTTATACTGGCAAGCTGCGAAAAAAAGGGGGGGAAAAAAGAATTTAAAAAAAAGAGAGAAACTGATTTTGCACCTCCTTGGGTGATGCAATAAG
>NW_007821803.1:0-848 GCF_000696425.1 Galeopterus variegatus
CAGGTGAGGGGCCCTGCCTGGGTGGAGCACAGGTGCAGGTCCTGCCTGGGTGGAGGACAGGAAGGGAGAATGTCAAAGTTTTAAAAATGTGGACTTTCTCCTTCTCAGCAGAATGACCATTGTTCTCAGATACTTGAGAGTTGACAGTAATTTTGCATACAGAATGTCTGTATCCAAATTTCCTGGAAGAGCAGTCTTAAAATAACTGCAGGCTTTTTGCAATAATGAACAATTTCCCATTTTAATTTGACTGTGGACAGCATGAGAAAGCTCCTTATGTACAATAATGTCAGACGAATACAATTTCGTTACTAATTTGGGGGTTGTGTTGAAACATGGGAGAAAATTTGGGATAAATAATATACCAGTTAATTTTTTTTTCCACTTTAACAGAAGTGTATTCTGGTCACAGGGGCATCAAAGGCAGTGGAGAGGCTGATAGAGCGTCCACCTAAGGACCCAGAAAATAGAGACTCGTTCTCACAGGTGGCAGTGCCCTGTTGGAGCTGTACCTCTTGTGCCAGCTGGCAGGTTTTCTCTCCTGTCTCCCTGGACACCTCTGTGTGACACGTGCCTCTGACCCCTGCTGGTTCCCGTCTTCTAGCATCGCTCCGTCCGGAGTGGATGACAGCAGGAGATCAGGCTTCTCGCCTGACAGCTCGGTTCCCCCCCGTCTTTACTGTTGGAGAGCCTCTTGGCCGTTCAGTCACTTGGTGAGTCACATGTTACCATTCGCTGTATCGCCAGAACTATGCCTGGAATCCAATGAAATGCTGATCCAAAAACCTTCTTAAATGCCTTAGGCTTATCTGACGGAAAGTAGGAAAGATAAGCCCACAGTCACGTTT
>NW_007821804.1:0-848 GCF_000696425.1 Galeopterus variegatus
CTTATAGATGAAACACACAAATTCCTTGAAAGGCACAAAGTACCAAAGCTCGATCAAAAATAAATCAATAATCTTGGGCCAGCCCGGTGGCGCACTGGAGAGTGCGCCACTTGGGAGTGCGGCGGCGCTCCCGCCAAGGGTTCGGATCCCATGTGGAGACCGGTTCCCGCTCACTGGCTGAGCGCGGTGCGGGCGCAACACCGAGGGTTGCGATCCCGTTGCCGGTCCCCGGTACGGGCGTGACACCGAGGATTGTGATCCCGTTACCGGTCAGTAAAAAAAAGACAAAAAGGAAAAATAAATAAATAAATAAATAATCTGAATAGCTCTATAGCTATAAAAGAAATTGAATTTTTTGTTAAAAACTTTCACACAAAGAAAAACCCCAGACCCAAACGGCTTCACAGAAAAATTCTACCAAATATTTAAGGAAGAAATAATACCAATTCCATACAAACTCTTCCAGAAATTCAAGCAATAAACAAACAAACAAATTAATACCAATTCAATACAAACTCTTCCAGAAATTCAAGCAATAAACAAACAAACAAACAAAAAACCATCATTAGCAGTAACATTAAAAAATAAGAAATACCTGGGGCTAAATCTAATGATAGATGTGCAAGTCCTATACAATGAAAATTTTAAAATATTACTGAGAGAAAATTTTAAAAGACCTAAACCTTTGGGGAGATATACAGTGTTCATGGACTGGCAGATTAAAAATTAAGATACAAATTCTACCCAAATTGATCTACAGATTCAATGTAACCTCAATCAAAATTTTAACAGGCCTTTTTGTAGAAATTGACAATCTAAAATTCATATGGAAATGAAAAAGACTTACA
>NW_007821805.1:0-847 GCF_000696425.1 Galeopterus variegatus
GCGTGGTACCTGAGGTCCTGAGTTGCCACAGGAACCAGTATTGCTAGCAGATGCATCCACACAGGTAGACGAGAGCTGGCAGCCCACAGGATGCAAGGCCCCTCCCCAATTCTCCCTAAGAGAGGGGCGTGTAAGAGAGGTGGCTGTTGGATCAGGCCAGGGCAGGACAAATTCTCAGGCTGCCAACCAACCCACTAGATGCTTCTCTTCCCATCGTTCTCTAAATGCCCAAGTTCAGACCTCTGGAGAGAGACCAAGGCCAGCCAAGACAGAGGCCAACCTGCCCTCAGGATAGCATGTTTTACTTAGTACATTACATTTTAATAAGAGCCTCATGGTACTTCAGGAAAGACTGACCTTGGGAGATTTATATTTTTTTCTTTCCCTCTCTTGCTAAACAGAATGGCTTTAACTATCCTAATACTGTGGTTCAAACCAGCTTCTCCATGAAAGAACTCTAAGTAGCCTGTTTTATTTCATTTCATAATTTTTGTGGTTTCTGGGGAAAATGTATTGTTATGGGAGTGTTTTAACGGGCTTGTGCATTTTTACTGCATTCGATGTGACTTTCTGTCCCCCAGAAGTTTTGTTCTCAAGGAGAAAATTCACAGAAAGAATCTCACGAAGAGCAGTGAGTCAGAACCTCAAAACTGATATGCTGTTATTAGTTTCAAAGTAGGCACCTAAATGTACTCTACTCAGGCTTATGACAAGTTAGGTATAATCAGAAACTAACACATCTAAAGTTTAATGGCACAGTGGGAGAACAGAACATGTTTGTGCTTTTCTAAAAAGAAAAGTAAGTCCCTTTTTTTAATTGGTCCAACTCAATAAACAATGATTAAAA
>NW_007821806.1:0-847 GCF_000696425.1 Galeopterus variegatus
AATTCAACCAGGAGAATTTAAACAGCCAGGTTGACACACATGCTGTAGTTTTTCTATGTAACGACCAGGGGGCGGGTTCATCCCAAGAACAGGCTTAAATTCATACCAGCACCAAACCCCCCTCCACGCCCTACTGTCCCCACAGGTGGAGGAGGTGTACATGTTCTTCCAGCACTACCCTCCCATGTCTGCTATACACACCACACGGCTGTAAGAACTGCTGGCCAGTTTATTCCTCCTTTCAGGAGGAATGCACAAAACAGACATACCTACTTCTGTATACATCCACAGTAACTCTGAAATTGATGGGAAGAGATATTTTTTCCTCCACTTTTACAATAAGAGATATTTTTTCCTCCCCTTTTACAAATTTAAAAGACGGTTACCTGGTAGGACGCAAATTTTTCGGTGTGGCCTTCAGTCTTAGTCACATTGACCAACCCTTGGATCCCCATTCTGACCAGACACAGACCTAAATGAAACCCTTACTCTGGGTCCTCAGTGTCTCTGGACTCACGGACTCTTTTGGGGGGTCTCTCTCACAGAAAATTGCTACAAGTCCAAGTCACTCTTCCTCTGATCCAGAGTCCAGACCTGTTAGAATAAATTCTTCCCTTGATGAACACCATTTTGTGGTGTGAGATTGATGTGGGTTTTTGGGCTGGAAAGACCCACAGAAGATAGGATTGCTAAAGGGATGCTGTCGCCTTGTCCAGAGCCCTTAAGAAAGATTTATGTTATCTGTTTTTTTATTTTTTAGCTCCTGCATATGAGTGAGGACATGCAGTATTTCTCTGTCTGTGCCTGGCTTATTTCACTTAACATCATTTTCTCCAAGCTCATCTGT
>NW_007821807.1:0-847 GCF_000696425.1 Galeopterus variegatus
AGCCACTAGGTGTCACTTTAGCCTACTGATCTTCTCAAAGTTTGACAAATGGCTGTTGACCGAAAAATTTTAATGTGAGATTTGATCTCCCACTGGGTATACCTTTGCAGCACAATTTCTATTGGATATCAATGGGACTAGTCAGGCAGCTGAACTCAGAATCCTAACCTTTCCCATATTAGCACCTACACTCTGAAAGCAACCAATTCTGCCCATTGGTTTCCATGAACTGAGAACTTTCCAGCAGCTTAAACATGTCCTCTCATCATCAGGTGATCAATAAATCATTTTCCTAGGTGCATTTTATGGTTCCCCAATACACCAGCATAATAAAAGTTTGAATTAGGTAATGTTCCTTTTTATTATCACAAATGAATTACCTCATGAGGCCAGCAGATACACAAATGGACTACAGCCTTTCACTAAGTGGAAGGTTTTCTCAATCAGCTGCCAACAAAAGCAGAATGCAAAAACAAAACATTCCAAGGCTGCCCAGTATCAATATTATAGGTTTATTTTATTAGGTTCATTGTTGCTCTTCATTTAATAATAAAGAATATCATAATTTCCATAGGAACCATGGAAAACCATCAGAGTAATATTAAATATTAAACATAAACTCCAAACCTTCAGGGTTTCTTCTGAGCCCAGAATAGGAGGCTTTCTGCAGGGCATGGCAAAATGTTCACACAGGAGGAAAGTTCCATTTTTGCTCCAACTAGACCATGAAATGCTGATAAAGCAGCACATTATGCTAGTCGATACATGTAATAATACCAGAATCCGTGTTCACCATAAAAAGGAATGTCATACTTTAATATCTGAGTGCTGGCATATTCCTGTGACT
>NW_007821808.1:0-847 GCF_000696425.1 Galeopterus variegatus
ACAAAAGAACATTCTTAATGCACATAACTATATCAAATATTTGTCAGGACTTCAGAAGTAGATTTAATTTTGACTTTGTAGAAGATGCTATGCATTAATCACATGAACACACCTTGTCTCTCACAACAGATAATTTCCCATTCCTCACTCTCTATATAGGAGTCATTTGCATTCTTGAAACTATTTTTGGACAAAGGTAAGGACTTAACTTTGTACGCACATGTACAGAGCTGAGCAAGGCCATGTCCTCTCTTTTCCATATTTTTTATTACTATTAAAAGTTATTGAATTCTATATACTAAGCCTCTCTTGCATGCATATGGAGACCTACTGAGCTAGGAGTTATGGAATCTGGCTGCACATATAATCTGGTTAATTTCTACACAACAACAACAAAATTTTTTTTAAATCCACAGAATCACAGGCCTCACTCAGAGCCTCCTTATGAGTATCTCTGGCATGGAGGTAATAAATGCTTTTGTAAAAGTACTTCACATGATTTGAATGCAAAGCCAGGTTTGGGAATGTCCATTCTGGTTTGACTGAGTGTCAATACTCATTTGGTACAGTTGGTTTCTCTTTGACCTTTCCAAATAGTCTGTAGTGGAACTGCTATAAATCTTTGCTATAACTCACGATCAATAGTGAATTCTTCATAAAGTAATTCTCTGGAAGTTTTACAATGTAATTTACAATATACAGTACTCCCCCCTTATCCACAGGGACATGTTCCAAGACCTCCAGTGGATGCCTGAAACTGCAGATAGTACCCTATATATACTATAGTTTTGCCTGTACATACATACCTACGATAAAGTATAATTTATAAATTAGACACAGTAAGAGA
>NW_007821809.1:0-847 GCF_000696425.1 Galeopterus variegatus
GAAGATCCTAGCACAAAGCTAATCATTAAGGTGCTTTACAAAAATTAGAAAAAGGTGTTCCTTGCAAGCAAACAAGTTACAAAAATGTGTTTCTCTGGATAGACGCTGACTATTGAGGTCTTGTCATAATGAATGGAAGACGAGTTTGATAAAGAAAAATACACCTCTTCCTCCAGGAAGCTGAGCAAGAGGACAGTCTGCCATTGAGCACCCTTTGGGTTCCACAACCAAATACGTGGCTCTGAAAGAGCCAGCTCTTTGCTTCCTAGGGGTGTGGCTTGCAGCAGCAGCACCCCCCCTCCACCCCCCACACGCCCCATTTATTCAGTCCTTTCTCTGTGGTGGACATCATGGAAGTGCTTTAACTCTGATCCTTGAAACAGCCATTGATATAGATGCCACTGTAGATGACGAAACAATGACTGAGAATCTCAAAGCCTTTCCCTGAAACACACAGACAAAGAGTGAGACAGCTGTAACTCAAACTTCCTTCTAGCCCATGTGTGGCCTCCTCAGAAGTGGACCGTGGTTTCTTGGAGAAGTACACTGAGAAAAGCACACATGTCGGCCATGACTTTGTGGCAGTATCAGCTCTCATAGGGACATTATTTTGCTCTAGTTATCAGTAATGATAATAGATGTGATTGCTGTTTTGTTTCTCATCCCCAACAAGTGGGCCACATCTTCAGGTAGGGTGCACCTATGGGTCTGTGTACATGGACAGTGCAACACAGTGAAGCGGGGAAGGCTCTGGAGCCAATGATGGCTGGATTTGAATCTCCGCTACATCTCTTACTGTTTGTGTGACTTTAGGAGAGATGCTTGGCCTCTCTGAGCCTCAGTTTAT
>NW_007821810.1:0-847 GCF_000696425.1 Galeopterus variegatus
TCATTGCAATATCTGCATGACTACAGCTACACAATAAGTTCTGATATCTTGAGGAAAAAATTATATTATCCTGCTTCTATCACCTTTCTATTTATTCTAACAAGATTATGTTCATTTTCCCTTATCTTCTTTGATTGAAATTTATTGTTTTTCCCTCTGTTAGTGTGAAAGTCATATACACTTTCAATATTCTTTTAATGATTACCCAGAGATTACAAATTACAAATGAATACTTTACTAATCTGCATCAAATATTTATTGCTACTTTACCCTAATCTCAGAAGTTACATAGATTTTAGATTCCACTTATCACCCCTGGCTTTTATTTTTATGTATTATAATTCTATAATTCTATATATGTATTTTTTAAGACCACAAGATATTTTTAATTTTTATTTTGTACCATTAGCACACATTCAGACATATCTACATGTTTAGCATTTTTATTCCTCTTATTTCTTCATCTCTAACCATCCATCTGGAATCATTCTCAACAGCATGAGGAAAATCTCTTATTTTAATGGTGACGAATTCTCTGTGTTTCAGTTTGCACAGAAATACCTTTATTTGCTTTTTAAGCATGAAGATATTTTCACTATATCTAATTATATATTGGGATGACTTTCTTTCCATTTTCTTTAGTTTCCATTATTCTTTTTGAGACGCCAGCCATATTTCTTTAAAGAATGTCTGACTTTCTAAGGATATTTTTAGGATTATTTTCTTTTTATTATGTTTTGTTTGCAGTTTTTAAGAAACATTTTTATTTTGAAATAACTATAAATTCAAATTGCAAAGAAACCTGCCAGAGGCTCCACATGACCTTCATCCAGCTTTCCCAATGTTC
>NW_007821811.1:0-847 GCF_000696425.1 Galeopterus variegatus
TGATCATCAGCATTTATTAGTTTTACAGATAATTCTATGGAATAAACAATTTAATTATATAGCTGGGACATTAATATAGGTGTTAACTTCTATGGGTTTCTTTTACGTATCACTGTGTAAATGGCAGATTTAGCCCAAGTTCCTTGATTAGCTCTACTGTTAATTTTGAACCCATAGACTATATAAATAAGAATGAAAGAGCAAGAGTAAAATAAGGTTTTGAATGAAAAGTGAAATCATTGAGTTAACTAGAGATCTAGGTTTTGAAATGCATACTATTTTAAACCTGTAAAGAAAGGACACATTAACTTAGAAGAGATTGCTTAGTAAAGATAAACTTTTGAGATTTGAATGAGGGAATAGAATTAGTTTGAACATAATTAATTTAAGAATTGAAAAATCTGTTCTTTCTTTAAGTAAACTTAAAGAAGTAAACTTAAATAAGTGTACAGCAGACTGATCATTTTCACAAAGTGAAAACATCTGTGTAATCAGTGCACAGTTTGAGATACAGTATTATGAGGTTACTTCCAAATGTTCATGGATAAATAAAATTGAAAGATAATACAAATCTTTCCATGAACTTTTTGATGTACTCTTGTATTTGCAACCCAGAAGCCCCATTTGTGGATCTTTTAGTCACTACCCTTTCACCAGAAGGTTTTCACTGTCCTGGTTTCCAGCACCAAAAATCAGTTATGTTCTCTTTTGCCCACATTTTGAGATTCATCCATATTGTTGTGTATAGTTGTAGTTCCTTCATTTTCCTTGCTATATAATAGTCTGTTTTAGGAATATATCACACTCTATGTATCATTTCTATTGACGGTAGACATTTCCTGGGTTG
>NW_007821812.1:0-847 GCF_000696425.1 Galeopterus variegatus
TCTGTGCCCAGTCCTACTTCCTGAAGTGTTTCTCCTATGTTTTCTTTAAGAAGTTTTATTACTTCAGGGTGTATATTTAATTCATTAATCCATTTTGAATTGATTTTAGTATATGGTGAGAGGTATGGGTCTAGTTTCATTCTCCTGAATAGTGATATTGAGTTATCCCAGCACCATTTGGTGAAGAGGCAGACTCTTCTCCAGTGTATAGGCTTGGTGCCTTTGTCAAAGATCAGATGGCTGTAGGTGTGTGGGTTGATTTCCTGATTCCCTATTTTATTCAATTGATCAGTGAGTGTTTTTATGCCAATACCATGCTGTTTGGGTTATTATAGCTTTGTAGCATAGTTTAATGTCAGGTAGTGTAATGCTTCCAGCTTTATTTTTTTTTTATTTTTTTTGCTCATAATTGCTTTGGCTATGTATGGTCTTTTGTTATTCCATATAAATGTCTAGATAGTTTTTTTCCATTTCTGAGAAAATTGTCATTGAAATTTTGATGGGGATTGCATTGAATCTGTAGATCACTTTGGTAGTATGCACATAATCACAATGTTGATTCCTCCAATCCATGAGCATGGGATATTTTTCCATATTCTTGTGTCCTCATTAATTTCTCTCAGCAGTGGTTTGTAGTTCTCATTATAGTGATTTCTCATATCTTTAGTTAACTCTATTCTGAAGTAATTTATTTTTTTGGTGGCTATTGTTAATGGGCAAGCTTTCTTAATTTCTCTTTCTGCATGTTCACTATTGGAGAATAGAAAATGCTTCTAATTTTTGTCATTTGTTTTTGTATCCTGGTACTTTGCTGAAATCATCTATCAACTCCAAGAGGTTTTTTGTA
>NW_007821813.1:0-847 GCF_000696425.1 Galeopterus variegatus
TACCAGGACAGCATGGCCTTTCACACCATGGCAAGCCCTCTCTGTGATGAAATATCTCTCCACTTCTAAACTTGGAGAACACACCATCCTGAGAGGCGTGGGGTTTTGCCTGCACAGTTGCAAAGGAGCTGGAGGATGCAACCCAGAAGTGTGGGGAGTTAGCTCTCCATGGGGTGAACTTGAACTAATGGAAAAAAGAAGGTCAGAGGCAGTGAGGCAGGTAAATTTCCTTTCATTTCTTCCTTGGTACTGCAGGTGCAGTTTCTGCTGAGTGCCTAGCAGACACAGTTGGCGAGGAACCCTCTGTGTCCTACTGCAGCTCACGTGTAGCAGAAGCCAAATCCATTGCTCACAGCATCGCATTGCTTTGCATCTATCCTTGCTTTGTTTCTCTTATCTCCCTCCCTCTCCATGGGCTTCTGCATCTCACATAAACAAACAGCACTTTAATCCTTGTCTCAGGCTCTGCTTCCCAGAAGACTAGAGCTAAGGGCGGAACAATGTGCTTTTGCATATGTCCATACACTTGTCTATTCCTAATTTTTCAGCACTTCTCACCCCACCCTCTGAAAATCCTGAAAAGTTTTATAGAGTTTATTAAAATTCAAAACTCTGGGCGAAGCCATTGAGTTCCATGGGGCTTTCATATACCATTTTATTCAAAGCTCTGATTAAAGACATTGAATTCACATCTGATGATTCTAGTACCATTCTTGAGATGCACCATTGTTAACTCTCTGTTATTAGTTTTTTTAGTGCTTCTAGTAGTTGCCTTCTGGGTAATGTAAACAGATTCACAGATTTATTCACTCATTTATTCATTCATCAGTAATTTACTAAATTCTTA
>NW_007821814.1:0-847 GCF_000696425.1 Galeopterus variegatus
TGCTTACTTGTTGGCTTCATCTCAAGAGCTCCTTTGGAATAATGTGTTACACAAAAGCAAGTTCCAAATGTGAGAGATGAGAGAGAATCCAGGACAGGCCTTGTGTAGACATGGATTTTCACATGCTTATTCAAAATATTTGCTGTCAACTGTACTTGGTTAAAGTGATTGTTACATACAGCATGGCTAACTTTTTTATGTAAATGAAATGCAAATATATGCAATGTTATCTTTAATGCAGATGTAGCAGAAAGTATTAAGATATGCTCAGAGCCTAATTAGGTCCTACATCAAAAACTATATTATAAACTTGACTCCAATGTCTCAAGAACACAAATTGAGTCTAGAAATCCCAGTTTGCAAACTTAAAAAAAAAAAAGATGTACATATATATTTTAAATCACAGATCCTTTTCTTCTCCCTTCTCTAAGACTGAACACTTAAAAGGATGATCTGGGATGGATATTTCAACTTGGAGGAGGGGGTGTGGAGTGAGTGGGAAATGAACAAATTTCTTTCTAGCAAAAACTAGGAAGCCAGAAAAGAAAATCAGCCACAAGCCCTCAAAAAAGGCAAAACAAAGCTGTCTGGTGCTTTCCGTCTTCGTATTAAAAATGATGACTTGCCAGAAAGCATATTTTTGCATTTATTTTCATTTCTAACCTTCCTGGAGACAAACACATGTGCATTCCTTCCTAATTGCTGTTACAGTAAAACCGTATGAATTCCAGTTCACTAATTCTCCATGTTGATCATTCCACCAGGAGTGAAACGGAAGTTTGGCTTTATCTGAGGGGCAAAAGGGATGACAAAGCAAATAAATATCATAAAAAGTTCTGCAGCATGC
>NW_007821815.1:0-847 GCF_000696425.1 Galeopterus variegatus
GAGCGCTGCCGCACTTCCCAAGCGGCGCACTGTAGCAGTGCGCCACCGGGCCGGCCCAGTGTATCTCTTTTTTTAAATCTTTTTTTGGCAGCTGGCTGGTTCAGGATCCAAGCCCTTGACGTTGGTGTTGTATCCCTGAGATATAACCAACTGAACTAACCAGTCACCCACAAAAGTGTCTCTTTTCATTTTGTCTCCTTTTTTCCAGAGGCTCCACTAGGCAAAATTCGTCAGTTGCAGAGACTTCTTTTGTTTCTAATACAACAAGAATTTAAATTCCAACCCACACATTGGAGGCAAAAAATAAGGACATTGTGTCCCACCAACACTTTTTGTTTGCAGCTTTCCTTGATCATCTAGTGTTTATGACATTACAAGCATTAAACATCTTATGTCAATTTTTAGCATCCATCCAAGTGCAATAGCTACAAAATACAAAAGCATTTTTAAAATGACAGACCTGGTGTGGCTTCCTGTAGTCCCTGGGCTCCCACATCTGCCTTTAAGGGATGCTCGGGCTGTGCTGCAGTGCCCCTAGGGGTGGTGGGGGAAGAAGCTCCAAGACTGCACATAGATCATGCACTATATGTTGGTTTCCTAGGGCAGCCATAACTAGGTAGGTGGCTTAAAACAACAGAAATTTATTCTCTCACAGTTCTGGAAGCTAAACATCCAAAATCAAGGTGTTGGCAGGGCCCTGCTCCCTCTGAAGCCTCTAGAGGAGAACTCTTCCTTGCCTCTTCCAGTTTCTGGCGGCCCCTGGAGTTCTATGGCTCATAGCTAAGTGGTAATTCCAGTCTCTGCCTCTGTCTTCACATGACCTTCTCCTTGTCTCTCTGTGTCTCCT
>NW_007821816.1:0-847 GCF_000696425.1 Galeopterus variegatus
ACAAAAGAACATTCTTAATGCACATAACTATATCAAATATTTGTCAGGACTTCAGAAGTAGGTTTAATTTTGACTTTGTAGAAGATGCTATGCATTAATCGCATGAATACACCTTGTCTCTCACAACAGATAATTCCCCATTCCTCACTCTCTATATAGGAGTCATTTGCATTCTTGAAACTATTTTTGGACAAAGGTAAGGACTTAACTTTGTACGCACATGTACAGAGCTGAGCAAGGCCATGTCCTCTCTTTTCCATATTTTTTATTACTATTAAAAGTTATTGAATTCTATATACTAAGCCTCTCTTGCATGCATATGGAGACCTACTGGGCTAGGGGTTCTGGAATCTGGCTGCACATATAATCTGGTTAATTTCTACACAACAACAAAAAAATTTTT
This sequence comes from Galeopterus variegatus, assembly GCF_000696425.1. Taxonomy (NCBI): domain Eukaryota; kingdom Metazoa; phylum Chordata; class Mammalia; order Dermoptera; family Cynocephalidae; genus Galeopterus; species Galeopterus variegatus. The sequence continues at coordinate 404 of NW_007821816.1, forward strand.
TTTAAATCCACAGAATCACAGGCCTCACTCAGAGCCTCCTTATGAGTATCTCTGGCATGGAGGTAATCAATGCTTTTGTAAAAGTACTTCACATGATTTGAATGCAAAGCCAGGTTTGGGAATGTCCATTCTGGTTTGACTGAGTGTCAATACTCATTTGGTACAGTTGGTTTCTCTTTGACCTTTCCAAATAGTCTGTAGTGGAACTGCTATAAATCTTTGCTATAACTCACGATCAATAGTGAATTCTTCATAAAGTAATTCTCTGGAAGTTTTACAATGTAATTTACAATATACAGTAGTCTCCCCTTATCCACAGGGACATGTTCCAAGACCTCCAGTGGATGCCTGAAACTGCAGATAGTACCCTATATATACTATATTTTTGCCTGTACATACATACCTACGATAAAGTATAATTTATAAATTAGACACAGTAAGAGA
>NW_007821817.1:0-847 GCF_000696425.1 Galeopterus variegatus
AGAAGGAACAAAATAAAAATGTAGACTTTTGTGGAATCCTTAAAAATTGAAAAATTGTACCCTCAGTAGGAGAGATGAAAGTTTATCCCATACTTTAGAAAATAATTATTTTCTAAATATCATTGAAGATGGGATTAGTTTTGGGGAGAGTATGCCACAGGAAGGGTTGAATTTATTAGTTATCTTTTAAAAAATTAGAATACAGTAATAACTTTTTCTCTAGATAAAACTTATGGAAAAAATATTCAGGTCCTATCAACACTTTTCTCAGAAGGATCTAAGCAGAGAATGTTCTTTAATTTTATAGCTGGTCATCGTCCAGAAACAATGTATTCTTTATTATTTTTTTATAACTTGAAACAATGTGAAAACTTGGGCTTTGGTGAATTTACTTCTTTCCCCTCTTACTCGGAAAAGGGGCATCACTATAATATATAGAGAAGAATTAACTATTTTCTTCTCTTTTCTTTTCTCTTATAGGAGAGTGAAGATTGACCAGTGGTGAAGATGGGGTGCAGACCCAATCTTACTCTGTGACTTACTCTGTGCTTGATATTTTATGTCATTATCTCTTTAATTATTACAAAGACCTTAAAAGACAGATATTATTCCCATTTTTTACATGAGCTAGAACAGAAAGAAACTAAGCAATTTGCTAAATTTCACACAGCAGTAAGTGGGGACTTTTTATTTAGATCAGATTCCAAATTCTAAGCTTTCTTCCACTGAACTCAGATGACTCGTTTATCATCCTGCCTTGGAAAATATTTGGCACAAATCTACAGGTAAATGAAATTTTAGCAGATTAGTCACATTAATACCTGATGTGTTATCAGGAAACAATTTA
>NW_007821818.1:0-847 GCF_000696425.1 Galeopterus variegatus
AGATGCAGACCCAGGAAGTGCAAAGGCCCTGGGGCAGGTTTCTGAAGACACAGAAGCCAGAAAGCCAGTGACTTGCTGGAAGCCTCCATCCCCCAACACCCGCCATGGGCACTGCTCCTGCCCTGTTCACTTCTTCATGAACAGCCGCTGTCCTGGGCCTCCTGCTGGTGCGCCAGTTGTGACCTGACTTCCTCCAGCTGATAATCAATCAGAGAACAGCTTAGCAGGCTCCGAAGGCTTCCAGGTGCACAGCCTCATGTTTCTGTGCCCCGACCCATCCCCTGCTGTAGCTGAGGTATGCCAGCTGTGTCAGGGAGTAGACTCCAGGGACGAGTGTTATTCAGGAGGTGAATGCTGGATTTAAGCTCCCGGAGATCAGATCCCAGATACATTGGGTTCCTCCCTGTCACTTGTTTTGGGTGGAATAAAGAGGAGGAAGCGGCTGGGAAAAGTGCCTCTTTGGCTCCTAGGAGAGTTGGTGGGTTTTCCTTTTGATTCTCTCACTGACTCACCCTGCACACCCGAGGCCCACAGCGCTCTGAGCATCCTGCTCGAGTCTCCATGGAGATGGAGCCTGTCTCCAGCCTCGGCTGAGCCCGAGCTCTGGGGCCTCGGCAGGGCCAGGGAGCAGAAGGTTGAGGGGGGACTGCCGACCCCTCTCCCTGGCGTTCTGCCATGTCTAGGGGTGCTGGTCATAACAATGAGCACAGCCACTGATTGAGTGCAAAGGATGTCCTGGGCACTATGCCACGCTCACATTTTAGCTCATTGAATGCACACCACGGATTCACCCTATTCTCTCTTTAGTCCCACCTGGCAAATAAGGCAACTGGGGCTCAGCTGCCTG
>NW_007821819.1:0-847 GCF_000696425.1 Galeopterus variegatus
ATGCAGAATCTCAGGCCCCACCCTAGACCTACTGAGTCATAATCCACATTTTACAAGATAATTTGTACATATTGTAAAATGTGATTCGTACACACATTAACATCTGAGAAGTGTCCTCTAGAGTGCCTCCCAGTTTCTGTCATCTGCGATCACATTTAGTAAGATGGTAGTGGAGATTCCTGGAGTAAGTAAACCTGCAGGATGTTCTGAGTAACTTGGCAACTAATGAGAAAATAATTACTATTCAAACTGTATGCTATGATTACTATAATTCAATGTAAGGTAAAGTCAAGGGCAACTCGGAAGACTTAGAAATCCCTGTAGTAAAGATACTGAAATGTTGATATCGATATCAAAATTAGTCACTCGGATATACTGCTTGAAGCAATTAATGATTTCCTCTCAGATGCACAAGTTTTTCTGTTTTAATGAAATGTCTTAAATCTGACTTTTTTTCATGAAAAATGCTTTTTAGAAAAGTCACTGCTTGAGATTATTAAATGTTAATTAAAATGTTCATTTCTGCAAAGCAATATTTAGCCTGGAAGCATAAACTACATCAAAAGCATCTGCCATAGTTCTAAGACTCCTCAACAAGAATTTGAAACATCTGAAATCTCAACTGTAAAGAATAACATCATCTGTAGAAAAAAAAAAAAAATCATAGCAGCTGACCTTAATCTCTGTTCGGAAACCCAGGAGGAGGAGACTCAGAGGGTTTGAATCACAGTCTTGATTTAAAAAAAAAAAAAAGAATAAATGAAAAACCAAAACTATACTAAAGTCTTTTTTTTTTTGTCTTTTGTCTTTTTCCGTGTCCGGCAACGGATCACAATCCTCAGTGTTG
>NW_007821820.1:0-847 GCF_000696425.1 Galeopterus variegatus
GTTGTATTTGATTTGTTAAAATTTTATTGAGGTATTTTTTGCATCTATGTTCTTGGGGGGGATTATGCAGTTGTCTTTTTATCCTTATAAAGTTTTTTCTGATTTTGCTATCATGGTAATGTTGGACACATTGAATAAATTAGAGAATATTCTGTCCTCTTCAGTTTTCTAGGGGAGTTTATGTACAATTGATATCGTTCCTTCTTCAAATGTTTGGCAAACTTCCTGATGTTTTCTTTGTGTTAAGGCTTTTAAATTCAAATTCAATTCTTTAATAGAAATAGGGCTTTTGAGGTTATCTATTTTTTCTAGAGTGAGCCTTTGTTAGTTTATGTCATTTAAGAAATTTGTCTATTTCCTCTAAATCGTCAACTATATTGATAGCATAAAGTTGTTTATCATATTCTCTAGTTATATTTTTAATATCTATAGAATCTGTAGTGATGTCATCTCCTTTATTCCTAATTTGTAATTTGTATTTTCTCTCTTTTCTTCCTGGTCCATCTGGTTAGATGTTTATTAATATTATAGGTCTTCTCAAAGAACCAGCTTTGGTTACATTATTTTATTCTATCTTACTTGAGCCTCTCTATTTCAACCTAATACTATATTCAGTCACCTCACTATTTTGCCCTCAGGACACATATTAACAGATATTCTTCGCTCTAGCCATCAATGTCAGTCACATTTCTCATGTCTTTGTCATTTCCCAGAGACAATGTCTCCTCCACCTGCCCTATCTCATGTACCTCATAGACTGGCCCAAATAAGCCTATCCAGACTATAAGAATTTTCATAGTATGGGGCCGGCCCGGTGGCGCACTGCTACAGTGCGCCACTTGGGGGC
>NW_007821821.1:0-847 GCF_000696425.1 Galeopterus variegatus
ACCATTATATTATCTGTTCATAGTGATGGTTTTGCTTCACCCATTAAAATTCTCCATTTTTGTTTCTTTTCCTTGTCTTTTATAGCTGGCTACAGCCTCAGATATAATGTTGAAGGAAGCATGATCATAGCAATCATTGTCTTGTGACTCATTTTCAGGGAAGGCTTTCAACTGTCCACCATTAAATACGATGTTTTCTCAAGGGTTCAATAGCCACGTTTATCAGTTTAAGTTAATTTTCTTAATTTTAAATACGATGTTTTCTCAAGGGTTCAATAGCCACGTTTATCAGTTTAAGTTAATTTTCTTAATTTCCTACTATTCTAAGTAATATATTTATGAATGTTGAATTCTATTAAATCCCCTTTTCTCATTTTCCCCATCTATCTATTAATGCTTTTATTCATCAATAAGTTTTCTGATGCCAAACCACATATCTGTGAGATTAAACCCTACTTAGCCATAAAACAACATCAATTTATACACTATTAGATCTGATGCCCTCTCCCTCTCTTCTTCTGTAGATGAATGAGATTGGCCTATACTTTTGCCTTTTTATCCTTGTTTGGTTTTGGTATTTAGAGAAAGTTAGCTTCATAAACTAAGTTGAGTAGTATTCTTTTTTCTATACTTTAAAAGAGTTTGTGTAAGATTAGAATTATTTATTCATTGAATAAATTGTGGTAGAATTCACTTGCACAATTATCAGGCATGATTTTTTTTTTGAAAAAAATTTTAAATTATTGACTCAATTGATTTAATGGATGTTTGACTGTTCAATTTTTTAAACATTTCTGGAGTCTTTTTGTTAAGTCGTATTTCTCTAGAAATTTGTCCACAATATTTT
>NW_007821822.1:0-847 GCF_000696425.1 Galeopterus variegatus
GGGCCGCGGCGGCCTGAGGGTGGGGCGGGGGCGGGGGTCGCAGAAAGGCCACACTTGGACCCGGCGGGCACCTGCTGGGGCGGAGAGGGACCGATCGGGGTGCGTCGCTGTCGGCGAGAGAGCTGTGGAGCTGGACCTGCCGTCCGGTTCCCCATCGGAATCCCGCGCTCTCCGTTCTGGTCCTTGCTTTCCCTTCCTTCGCGCTGGGAGGCTCTTACAACTCCGGGCTTGGGACTGTCCCGGGAGCTGGGGTGTGCCAGAATGCCCTGGGCCGGCTTCGAGCACGATGCCCAGCCTGCCAGCCAGACGCTCACCGCGAGGTATAATAACTTAGTTTTCTCCTTGGCTGTGCAGGTTCTTGATGGAGGAAAGCAGGGAGGACAGCCTCGGCACCCCCGCAGCGCTGAGGATGCCCAGGAGTCCGGCGACCCCTGCACAGCGCCCCACAAACAGGTACTGAGGCGGGGGGAGGGAGAGAGAGAGAGAGAGACTCGATGTGGAGGTTCCTGCAACCAAGGAACATACTAAAACAGCTGCGCTTAAATTATGGGTGCTGAGTTCTCTCCACAATGTTGTGTTGAAAACCCCAAGAGAAGCACTTCTGTCTTTATAGAGGGATTTGGATGATTTGCTTTTTTCCCTTTGCTTTAAAGCAAACCAGCGTTAAGATTCAGGTTTGGAGGAATGGAGTTTTTCTGTGTGCTAGGAATATTTTTGTTCTTAGAGAATGGAGACTCAACACATTTTTCTTTATCATTCATATGAGTATTGATCCATATGCAATAATCATTTAGTTTTTATATTTTTATGATTATAAAAGTGATACAGCTTATTGCAGAAAGTTAGA
>NW_007821823.1:0-847 GCF_000696425.1 Galeopterus variegatus
GAATAAGAGGTGCAGCTGTAAAAGATGCATGGTGTTTCTCAGGTGCAGATTTTACACCAAATTGTATTTCACACAGATATAGGGAATGAGGCCTTTTGGTGCCTTTTAGATACCAATTATCTGAAGGCTTAATAATCTTACAGATTTCTTATGTAAAATGGCACTTAATGCCTTCAAATTACCTGTGGACAATCTTCTGTAGTTCTTTTCCTTTAGAAAGGGTTGAGACAAAGTAAATTTAAAGTCTCTCAAAGTCATGGTAGACTGGAGGATAGTAACATTTTTTTTTAAAACTACTCTATTGAGATATGACTGACACAAAAAGCTATACATATTTAATGTATATCACTTGATGAGTCTGGAGATAAGTATATACCCAATAAGTAATATTTTTTGAGATAAATATATCCATGGAATACTTATATGAAAAGAGGATAACCAAATCCTTTCTTGTAAAGTAGACAATCTTACTAAAATTTCAAAGAAGAAAATGACAAGGGTTCTAGAATTCATGTTTGCAGATAACCCAAAACCCTTCTTTGCTTAGTTATGGGGAAATAGAAGATTGTGGACAAGGTAGAGTAAAAAAAAAAAGTAAAGAAAGAAAAAGAAAAGGCAACTTGTAAATAAAATGTAAATTACCAATGCCTCAAAAGATCACAGATTATTCCAATCTGGATAAGAAAAATGCATAATATTGGGGTACAGTGAAGACCATTTGATTTATAAGTATAAATTTCTAACTAGTCTCTGTGGAGACTGAAACTAGCCTTTAGATATAAGTAGTTCTCAAGCCATTTCCACATTTCATCATAAACACATTTCTTTAAAACAGAGTCTCTTTCTT
>NW_007821824.1:0-847 GCF_000696425.1 Galeopterus variegatus
CAGTAGACTCTGTGTCAGGTTTTCTGCCACTTGTAAAATGTTTATAATCTATCCAATATCCATCACTTAATACATTTCTCTTCTGCTTAAATTAGTCTCTCTTGGCAGCTTGCAACTAAAATGCTAAACAATGCATATGATGAGATACTTGTGCAAAATTAAACATTAATTGGATAAAAGTCTTTATCCATTTTTTTAAAAAATAGCACTTAGATTTCTATTGAAAATTATTCAGACAAACATTTATTTGAAAATAGGAAGACAGTAAAATATAAATCATTTCTGTATATTTCACCAGCTACACATCTATAATGATGTCAGGTATCTAAAGCTGGTAGTGTGGAAAACAAAACATTATGAACAATTCCCATATTAGATGCTCCATTTAAAGATAATTAATTATTGATTATACTAATTTAGTTGATATAAGCAAATAGAGAGTATATCTTAACAAAAATATCTTTATTTCACAATTTAGGAAACTAAAACTCAGACTCTTTAATGAAACTCCTCTCTGCATTCCAATAGTTTCATGTCTGTGTTTTCTCATTATTCAGATTTCAATGCAAATATTACTTCAGCAGAAATGTCTTCAGTGACATTCATATGTAAAATATAAAGTAGACACTTTTTTGTCTAAATTACTTCTATTCTGTCATCCTATTCCATTATTTATACAGTGCTCTATAGGGCAATGTTACATAACCATTAAGATGTTGGCCATAGGAAACAAATTGAAGAACAAACAGTCCAATTAAAAGGATCAGAAGAGACACTTTAGCAAAGAGGATATACAAAATGGCAAATAAGCGTATAAAAAGATGCTCAACATCACATCACACATTAG
>NW_007821825.1:0-847 GCF_000696425.1 Galeopterus variegatus
AAAAGCATTTGACAAAATTCAGCATCCCTTCATGATAAAGACTCTCAACAAATTAGGTATAAAGGAAAGTATCTCAACACAATAAAAGCTAGCAATGACAAGCCCACTGCCAATATCACCCTGAATGGGGAAAAACTGAAAGCTTTTCCCTTAAGAATAGGAACAAGACAAGGACGCCTACTCTCACCACTCCTATTTAACACAGTACTGAAAGTAGTAGCTAGAGCAATCAGGCAAGAGAAAGATATAAAGTGCATCCAGATTGGAAAAGATGAAGCCAAACTGTCCCTCTTTGCATACGACATGATCCTATACATATAAAAACCTAAAGACTGTATCAAAAAAACTCTTAGAACTGGTTAATAATTTAAGTAATGTTGCAGGATACAAAATCAGCACACAAGGGCCGGCCCAGTGGCACACTGGAGAGTGCACCGCTTGGGAGCGCGGCAGCGCTCCCACCGAGGGTTCGGATCCCATGTGGAGACCGGTTCCCGCTCACTGGCTGAGCGCGGTGTGGGCGCGACACCGAGGGTTGCGATCCCGTTATCGGTCAGTAAAAAAGACAAAAAAAAAAAAGGAAAAAAAAAATCAACACACAAAAATCAGTTGCATTAGTATTCTCCAATAATGAGCTAACAGAAAGATAAATCAAGAAAGTAAGCCCATTTACAATAGTCACCAAAAAAAAAAAAAAATACCTAGGAATCAATTTATCCAAGGAAGTGAAAGGTCTCGACAATGATAACTACAAACCACTACTGAAATAAATAAAAGAAGACACAGAAAGATGGAAAGACATTCTATGCTCTTGGATTGGAAGAATTAACACTGTGAAAATGTCCAT
>NW_007821826.1:0-847 GCF_000696425.1 Galeopterus variegatus
TCATTTATTCAACACATGGGCTCTTTTTAACATTTCGTTTTAGAAGAAAAGTGCAAAGCACTGTCTCCCACCTCTGAGAATGCCTGGTGCACCAGGAGAAAGTAAGACAAGCACGGGACATTGAGCAGGAGAAAGGGAGACTGGGGCCAGTCCAGCAGCTTTAGAATTTGGGCTTCTTTCTCTTGAATCTAGCATGTCTGCAAGATGATCATGCAGTTTTACAATAGGCTCAGTGTCTCTCACCATCTCCTCAACTCTAGCCTCCAGTCTTCCCTTCTGTCCCCAGATTCACTCTCCACATCCACAAGGGAGGGGTCATGTGTTGACCTCCTCCATGCAAAATTCTGTAAGGGCTACCACCCATTGCCTACAGAATGGAAGATAAATGACTGCATGGATTTCAAGGTTCTGTGTGACCTGGCCCTGGTCTTCCTGTTTAGCTTTATCTTCCATCACCTCCCCTGCTCTGACTGCTGCACCTCATGCCCGTCCACACACCCTCCATGGTTCTTTCTCACTTTTAAATGCTCCAGAGATGCCTTCAAGAGTTGCCTAACTCTTCCTTCTTCCTTACACTCCCTGTAGTCCTGGGATGCTGGCAAACAATTATTCATCCTTCAAGTCCTTGGTCAAGTGTGTTCTCACATCTGCGAGGCCATTACGACTCTTCTAATTATATCCCCGCTTCTCCTTCTCTCCCTTGCACTTATTATACATAACCATAAATAATCCTTTTTCTTATGAGAGAAGAACATTGTCGGAGGGATGTTACCCTCTGTTCTGCTACCCAGAGAAGTATCCTGGAGAAAGTCAGGTGTATTAGCCCATTTCTGTTTCTTATCATAAA
>NW_007821827.1:0-847 GCF_000696425.1 Galeopterus variegatus
TGGGGCAGGGGTGCCGCCCTCCAGGAACCTCCATGTGTTCAGCTATCCAGAAGCTCCCCCAGCCCTGTGTTCCTAGGTTTTTGTGGAATCTTCATTATGTTGGCATGACTGAAGCATGCACAATCATGTAGAAATGTTATTGGACAAAAAGAGTATGCTCTAACACTAACAGCCTGGGTGGGAAACCCAGCAAGGCCTGTCTGTTCAGATTCTTCTTGGCTCCTCTGTGCAGTACTCCTTCCTCTGGGTCTGGGGCAGGACTCCTTCTCGAGTGGGGGTCTTATGACCTACAATTAGATAAGGTAGGTCAGAGAACATCTTTATGGCCAGCTCCAGGACAAAGGTGGGGGAAGGTTAGAACAAGCCAGGAACCATGAATGAAAACCAAAATATACAAATCATAATGAGATAAGAGGTGCTCAGTCCCTCTGGGTTTGGGTTTCAGGTGACTCCTCTGAGTTTCAGGCCCCTCCCCTAGGACTCAAGCCCCTCCTCTGAGTCCTGAGCTACTGTTCCTTGTTGCATTATTTTCAGTACCACACACGGAGATTGAGATCGTGGAGGTAACTTTATGTAATCTCAGTGGCCAGGGATGCTCAGTAAAAAGGAGTTTATCCTTTGAATGACCTCCCACAGGAGGCGATAGGGGGCCTCCAATGCATGAGTTGGAGTTTGACCGATGAGCATGCTTGAAAAGAGACCGACTGAGCATGCACAAACCTGTTATGTAACTGGCTACATAACTGGGACCCACCCCTTTAGTTGAATATTCATTAGATAGCATGGATATGTATAGATAACCAAACCATAAAAGTAGAATCCAGGAGGTTGGCAGGGCTATTGCTGT
>NW_007821828.1:0-847 GCF_000696425.1 Galeopterus variegatus
TCCTTTGCTTACTTCTAAAATGGGGGAACTTCCTGTGGGGACCAGTACTTGAACTCTGTGGCTAAGCCAAACTGCTGCTTTGCTGCGGATTCCCTAGGGAAGGCTTTTTGTGCAGCTCAAGGCTTAATGGTTGACTTTATAGGTGCTTCCAGATCTGGTGAAATCTGGTGCACCTGGGTTGTGTAGAAACTCTGGTCTGGGCCTGAGTCTTTTCATCAAACTGCACCTCTTGCAATTCTGTATTCCCGACCAGTCTCCTCTGAGTGGTCCTGCGCTGATGGGGGGGCGGGGGGCGGCTGTCCTTGCTGTGTCCCATTGTTCTCCTGGTGGGCCTGTCTCCCCCACTGCCCGTGCTCCAAACACTTCCCATGGGACAGGCTGTGCTCCGGTCCCTTGTGATGACTCACTGGCCTCTGAGTGGCTTTTTTTCAGTTGTTGTGGCTCCTTGGTCCTACCTGGGTCCATGGGAACCCTATTAGTGGTCTTGCTGGCCTGGGGGCCACCAAAGCCCTCTTCTCCCCTGCCACCTCCAAGTAACTTCATCTGAAGGGCACAGCTGTGGCTTCTGCCACCTCCTGCTCCATATACTCAGCAGATCCAGCCTTAAAGCAGCAGTGGCACGAAACAGCTGGAGCGTTTTTTTCTTTCTCTCATTGTGGTTTCTTCCACCTTCATGAACTCTGTAGGTCTCTCATCCTCTTCCCCGAGCTCTAGAAGCCCCAGCTTGGACGTTGTTGCTTTTTAATGTTGTAAATTGGTTGATTTATGGAAGAGAGTGATGCTGGCGACCGTCTATTACACCACCTTGACCGGAAGCCCTCAGGGATTAGGGTTTCAACATATAAAT
>NW_007821829.1:0-847 GCF_000696425.1 Galeopterus variegatus
ATTCTGCTATAGAAAGAGCCCATAGAATCAGTAAGAAAGCCTGTCAATATTATTACATGTACCATGCTAGATTATTCAGTATTCATTAAAGTCAACAATTAATCTGATTTCCGTAATAATCATTAGTTATATTTTTAAATAATAAACACTAAATTTTGAAATAATAAAATCAAGTTCTCACATATTATAAATTCACTGACTATATCAGAATAACCACATATGTATATTTATATATGTATGTATATGTGATAAAGCAGAACACAAGAAATGTATACCTGTTAAAATAAAATGTAAACATAAAAGTAATTTTCTAAATCTGATTATCCTTCTCATAGTGCAATATCATTCACTGAGACAATGATTTTAGTTGCTCCATATTCAACTAGCTATGTTTAAAATAAATATTTTTATGTTTAAAAATAAGTGTTACTTTCTTTGAGTGCAATTTTTATGCTCTTCCACAATGACTTGATTTTTTTTTTTCATCAAGCAAATCAATTTATTTAAAAGAATATATTAGAACTAATTACACTAAGTGACATTACCAAACAATTTTAGCATGGTTAGCTCTGGAACAAAGAATGAAAGAAACACTGTTTGACATTATGTGTCTGCATTTTCTTTTCACATTTCTTAAATCACAAATAAAAAAAAAAAATTCAAGATACTGCAGTGAAAGTACAATTAGAGTTTCTATCAAATAAATTAAAAGTATACATGACCTGAGAAAGACTGAAGCCCAGCTCACTGGCTTAAAAGGGGGGGTGGGGAGGTATAATATAAAGTTAGTGTCCAAGTTTAGCAGTTGGCCAAGAGCACCACCCACATGACTCCCCTCCTTCAATTC
>NW_007821830.1:0-847 GCF_000696425.1 Galeopterus variegatus
AGTCACCCTCTCTTTGAAAGCCTCCCATTTTCCTTATCAGTTGAGCCACAGGAACTAGGTTACTGATAAGCTGAAAGTGATGTAACAGCTTGTTAATAAACGTCAACTGCAGTTTTCAGCACATTCTCCTCTATTTGAAAGATCTTTGATAAAGCTCTATTTCCAGCTTTAATGTTATCTCCATTGATGGCCACATTTCATCTCAACTGTATTTTGCCTTCCCGTGGGTGACTTTCTCAGCAAAACCTCCCTGACTCCATGTAGGTGTCAGGCCACTCACTGCCCTGACAGTGGGTTGGGAGCTGTAACTTCCTGACAGCTGCAGCTCTAAGAGCAACAGTGCACATTCCTGCAGCAAGTTTTACTGTTTCGGTGTCAATGTTTTGAAAACTCTGACACATACTTGGTGCTTAAGTGTACGCCAGGCTCCATGTGCAAATGCGTGCAATCCTCAGAGGCTGACCGGAGGCTCCAAGAAGTTAATTCCCTTACCCAAGGTAGTGGCCAGCACAAGGTAAAGGTGGAATCCAAATCCCCTGTCACTGGACTTTTCCACGTGCCCCCGGATGGCCTACCTTGAAGGGCTGAAATATAAATTTATGAATACATGTTGCGATTATTGGAATTCTGGATAAACCAACCTTAATTATCTATGCAATTTTTCACAATTGTGTCTTTCGAATAATCAGGATGTACCACCCGCCAAAGCCCTCCCTATTACAGTAAAAAGAGCATGCATTTTAGATATGGCCTGGTTTTCTTCTTACCAGCTGTGTGACTTTGGGAAAATTCTCTAACCTCTCCAAACCTCTTGTGCAAAGAGTATTGTTAATATTAAATGAACAAC
>NW_007821831.1:0-847 GCF_000696425.1 Galeopterus variegatus
AATAGGAGAACAGATCCCTGAAGTAGACAACTTAAGAAAAGGAACAAACAATAGATCCCAAGATATGAGATAATGTAAGAATCTCTCTGGAATAAAGAAATGAACAGAATCTGCAGACCAAAAAACTCACATTCCAGAAAAAAAGATGACACAAGAATGTGTTATTATGAAATATATATTTGGTCTTTGTCCCAGTCTCCTGGCACACAACTCCTAAAATTCTTAGACTCTCCACCACGCTATCTTTTTGTATGCTAATTGTTGACTAACAGCTGGAGCCCCTAGTAGCTTCAGGATGGAGGCCAGGTCACAGTAATGACCAAGGCGGGACTTTCAGTCCCATCCCCCAACCTCCAGGGAGGAGAAAGAAGCTAAAGGTTAAGCTGATCACCAGTAGCCAATGATTTAATCAATCATGATTATGTAATAGAGCCTCCATGAAAACTCAGAGAATCTGGGTTCGGATAACTTCTGGATAGCTGAACATATGGAGGTTCCTGGAGGGTGGCACACCTGGAGAGGGCATGGAAGCTCTGCACCCCTTCCCACATACCTTGTCCTATGCATCTCTTCATCTGTATTCTTTGTGATATCCTTTATAATAAATCAGTAAATGTCAGTATGAGTTTCCCTGAGTTCCATAAGCAGCTCAGCAAATTAACTGAAGCCAAGAAAGGAATTGTGGAATCCCAATTTATAGCCAGTCAGTCAGAAACACAGGTAAAACAACCTGCAACTTGTGACTGGCATCAGAAGTGGCGGATGGTGCAGTCTTGGGGACTGAGCCCTAAACCTGTGGGGTCTGATGCTAGGTAGATAGTATCATAATTGAATTGGAGGGCACCCA
>NW_007821832.1:0-847 GCF_000696425.1 Galeopterus variegatus
CCAACAATCCCTATTCTGAGCATATATCCAAAAGAAATTAAATCACCTGGTAAAAATATCTGCACTCTCATGATCATTGTAGCATATTCACAATAGCCAAAATATGGAAACAACCTAGGTGTCTGTCAATGAAAAATGAATAAAGAAACAGTGATATATATACACAATGGAATATTATTCAGCCTAAAATAGGGGAAGTTCCTGCCTTTTGCCAAAAAATGGAAGAACATAGAAGACATTATACTAAGTGAAATAAACCAAACACAAAGAAAAATATTACATGCTCTCTCACATCTGGAGGCTAAGATATATATATATACATATACAACAGAGGACTCATAATAGTGTATAATAGTGGATTGTATTCAGGATTTTGGATAAATGAGTAGATTATATCTGTTCTTGCCATGGGGGAGGGCTGGGGGTGGGTAGGTAATTATGTGAGATGATGGATATGTTAATTTGTTTCATTATAGTAGCCATTTTACTATATAATCTGTATCTAATAACATCATGTTGTAAAACTCAAATATATACAATAAAATTTATTAAATCATTTTTTGAAAGAATTTTAGGAATTGGGAGAGGGAAGCAGTGTACCTGTAGAGAGACAAGAGTAAGAATAACAGTAGGCCTCTCATCAGAGAGAATGAAAGCAAGAAAAGAGTAGTGTGAAATATTTAAAGTAATTTAAAAATATACAGAAAAAAAAACTAGAATTCCACATCCAGTGGGATTTTTCTTCAAAAGATAAGGAAAAATAAAGACTTTTAAAGGTAAATAAAAACTGAGGGATGCATCAACAGCAGATCTACAGTGCAATAGACATAAAAGAAAATTGTTAGGT
>NW_007821833.1:0-847 GCF_000696425.1 Galeopterus variegatus
AAAAGTTGAATGTTTAGACTTGAGCTCTTGTTGGGTCTCCAGGGTTCTAGTTCAGACAAAGGAAAAGGAAAAGAGGGTACTTTAAAGCTTGGGCAATAATGAGCAACTGACAAGAAAGGACGTGGACAGATAAATCTCACCCTTTACATTGGACTTTTACTGCAACCTTTTATATACCTTTCTGTGAAGAGATGTGTATCCCCATGAACCATGATCATGGTGCATCTAAAACCTGACAATGTGTTTCTCAGGAAAGCCTGTGAAATGTGAATTGACAGGAAAATTCTGTCTGCAGGTCAGCATACACAGCCTAAGAAGTTCATGCTCTTCTACTAGCCTGAAGCTAAAACCAGACTATTTTCATTCTTTGGTTAAATGCTAGTTAAATTCATTTTAATACTGCACTGTCAGTATTTTATTTATTTGTCCTGATGCCACATTTCCTCTCCCAAATCTGTCTTGCATAAATGATTTACTATTTGTTCCTAAAGCCAAAGATTTTATGCCTTGTCTCTTTTTTTCTGATAAGAGGATATTGCAGCAGCTTTCCTTTTGTGCTGCTGATGGTTGTTATTTTGCTAATTCAAAGGTCAGCAGAATAACTAGTTTAGTAAGGCTCAGAAAACCAAGAGGTTCAGCCCTTGAAATGACGAAGACAGTAAATCTTCACTGGCCCATTATTACATAGAACCCAGTTGAGTCTGCTGCCTTAAAAAGTAAGTTAGCTAAGTGTGTTTCTTAAAATAGGTTTTACATTTTCTTAACTCTCCAAACAAGCAAAATTAATTACGGGACACTTAAGGTCCTTAAGATTAAATTAAGAAAAAATGCTTTTACAATAGAAACC
>NW_007821834.1:0-847 GCF_000696425.1 Galeopterus variegatus
TATGAGCTAGCTTTTTCTTTTTTAGAATGATTTACTCATAATTTTAAAAATAACTTGCTATAATTTAAAAAGGGGGAAGAATGTAAAACCAATAAGGCAAAACTAGAAAGAAAAATGAGATTGTGAAGAAAATCGTAAAGAAAAAGAGATATAACAGTAGAAACATTGCATACCGTTAAATAAAAAATAAATTTTCTATTTGAAAAATAGGAAAAATAAAATCGTAATTCAGATAGGTATATACATATGTGTGTGTGTGTACAGTTTTTTTTTTTTAATGGGCAATTTTTTTTAATACTTCAAACTTTGAGACACTTATCCAAAGAAGATATACAGATGACAAATAAACAAATTAAAAGATGTTCAACATCATTAGTCACTAGTGAAATGTAAATTAAAACTAGTATGAGATACTATTATACACCCACTAGAATGACCAAAATTAAAAAGGCCGAAAAGTATGTGTAAGAAATAATCTTACAAAAAACAAGGAGAAAAGATAGTGGGAGTCAAAATCAGAAACAGCATTGTGATACTTCCTTTCATTTTTATATGTGATTAGTTAAATTGTTGTAAATTTTATAACTTTCTTAAGAATTAGATTATATAGCTTAATGATTAATTTAATTTGATTAGATGCTTAAAATTCATTGTGATGTCAGGAAACTGCATCTGGTTAGAAAAAAATATGAAGCTATCTTTCATAATTTGTGGAGCTCTCCATGTTTTTGTTTTTCCTTTCTTTTCACGTAAAAAATTCTAAAATATTTCATACATTGCACCAAGAACAATACCTTTTCCTAGTTATTTAACGAATCAAGCACATTGGTCTTCCTGTACTGCTGTG
>NW_007821835.1:0-847 GCF_000696425.1 Galeopterus variegatus
CATATTCCCATTCCAAAAGAGAGAAATAAGCCAAAAGAAAGAGGTAACAGGTCCTAAACAACTCTGAAACCCATCAGGGCAGGCATTAAATCTCAAAGCTGGTGAATCATGCACCTTAACTCCATTTTGGACATCTTCTGCATGCTGGTGTGGGAGTTATGTCCCCAAGTCCTCGGGCAGCTCTGCTTCTATTGCTTTCCTGGTCTCAGGTGATGCTTTAGCTCTCTCAGGCTGGTGCTGCACACTGGTAGCTCCATAAATCTGGGGTCCCCATGGCGGTCCGGCTCTATGGCTCCACTAAGCATAGTACTGGTGGGGGGGGGGTTCTGCTGGGACTCTGACCTCATGTTTCCACTCAGCAGTGCTCTAGTGAAGGCTGTCTGTGGTGACTCCACCCCTGTGACAAATCTCTTCTTAGGCCCCCAGGCTTTTTCATATATCCTTTGAAATCTGGGTGGAGACTCCCAAGCCTTCAGAGTTCTGGCATTCTGCAAGCCTGCAGACCTAACATCACATGGATGCTGCCAAGGCTCCTGGCTTGTATTTTCTAAGGCTGCAGGTCTAGCCACACCTGGGGCCAATTTAGCCATGGCTGGAGTAGCCAAAGCAGCTGGGGTTCCAACTTCCACAAAGTCCCAGGGCATGGACATAATGCAGCTGAGTTCCTTGCCAATTCATAGCAGGGTTGATCTTTGCCCCAGTTTCCAATAAGTCACTTCTCATTTATGTCTGAGACCTCCTTAGAATGGTCTTTACAGTCCATATTTCTATCAGCATTCTATTCAACACTATTTAACCAGTCTCTAAAACATTCCAAACTTTCCCTGTTTTGTCTTCACTCTCACAG
>NW_007821836.1:0-847 GCF_000696425.1 Galeopterus variegatus
TAGTTCAGATATATGTTATCACCTTACTTGTTTTCTGGCTTTGATTCTTACCCTCTGACCCCGGTTCTACCAGAGATATTATCTTAGACTGTTTTGTGTTTCGATAACAGAAACCACAGACTGGGTAATTTATAAAGAAAAGAAATTTATTTGACTCATTGTCTGGAGGTTGGGAGGTCCAAGGGCATGGCTCCAGCATCTGCTTGGCATCTGGTTAGGGCCCTCTTGCTGCTTCATCCCATAGTGGGAGGTGGAAGGGCAAGAGAGCACACATGTGAGAGCAAGAGGGGGCAGAACTCACTTTTATAACAAACCTACTCCCATGATAATTCCCACAATGAAAAACTCACTCCCATGATCACATTAGTACATTCATGAGGGCAGAGCTCTCACGACCTAATCATTTCTTATTAGGCCCCACCTCTCAGCACTGTTGCATTGGGGATTAAGTTTCCAGCATGTGAACTTTGGGGGACACACTCAAACTATAGCCGGTTTCTTTCTGAAAAGCAAAACCTGCAGGTAAAAGTTCAAATTCCTTAGCTTGCTATTTCTGACAATTGCCCAACCCTGGAGACTAACCTATAATCTATTCCTATCTTACCTCATGATCTAAAGAATTTTTTGTTCCCTGAATACAAGGGCAGTTCAATGCCTTCAGCCTTTCCATAGGATACTTCCTGTCTGAAATAGTTTTCTGTTTATGTTGCACATTTGTAAACATCTGTCTTTCAGAGCTCAGTGCAAGAGTCACACCCTTGGAGGCAAATGACTGATCATCACCTGTGCCTTCCACTGTGCTGGTCCCAAACTGGTATACGCACCCTTCTGGAAACTTATTAATCTG
>NW_007821837.1:0-847 GCF_000696425.1 Galeopterus variegatus
ATTAAAGAGACTGTCATTTCTCCAATGTCTGTTCTTGGTGCCTTTGTCAAAGTCAGTTGGCTATAAGTATATGGATGTATTACTGAATTCTCTATTCTGTTCTATTGATTTATGTGCCTGTTTTTGTGCCAGTATCATAACGTTTTGATTACTATAGCTTTGTAATATATTTTGAAGTCAGGGAGTATGATGCCTCCTACCTTTATTTCCCCCCTCAGGATTGCTTTGGCCATTCAGGGTCTTTTGTTGTTTTATATAAATTTTAGGATTATCTTTTCCTATTTATATGAAGTACATCCCTGGCAATTTGATGGGGATTTCATTGAACCTGCAGATCACTTGGCATAGTATGGTCATTTTAACAATATTAATTCTTCCAACCCATGAACATGGGATGTCTTGCATAGTATGATCATTTTAACAATATTAATTCTTCCAACCCATGAACATGGGATGTCTCTTCATTTATTTGCGTCTTCTATAATTTCTTTAATCAGTGTTTTGTAGTTTCAGTTGCAGATATCTTTCACCTCCTTTGTTAAATGCATTACTGGATCTTTTTGTGCTTTTTTTGTTTGTTTTGGTTTTCTGTCACTGTTATAAATGGGATTTTTAAAATTTGTTTTCCACTAATTCCTTGCTTGTGTATAGAAATGCTACTGATTTTCATACATTGATTTTGAATCCTGCAGCTTTACTGAGTTTGTTTATCAGATCTAGGAGTTTTATGGTAGAATCTTTAGGTTTCTCTCTATATAAAATCATGTCATCTGCAAACAGGGACAGTTTGAGTTCCTCCTTTCCGATTTGGATGTCCATTATTTCTTCCTCTTGCTTAATTGCTCTG
>NW_007821838.1:0-847 GCF_000696425.1 Galeopterus variegatus
AGGTTGGCAAGCTGCTGCCACATTCCAGATTGAGAGGAGGAGGTGATTTGCGAGATGTTTTGAAGGAAGGATTGAGAAAATTTCTAATCCGACCTCTGATTACCTCTCTTGTCCATCCTCCCTAATGTCCACTTTGTCTTTCTCTCTGGTTGCTATTCCCCCAGCCATGGAGGCATCTTCCTCAGTGTCTTCGCACATGCCCTTCCACCTGCTTGGGTTTTTCCAACCTTGGTGTGGCCAATTTCCCATCCTCCTTTAGCTCTCAGTTTACACTGGCCTTCTGACACCCCCACCCCCACTGCACCACAGCCTGGCAGTCTGTGCCCTGTGCCATTCTCTTATACCATCCCATTCAGTAACAATGACTTCTCTGCAAATTTTGCTGGACTTTTAGTTTTTTCCCATCTTCCCCTCTAGAATGTGAGTTAGTGGTAGGGTCTGGGTTTATGGAGACTTATCCACTGCTGTATCTTCAAGAGCTAGCCCATGGCACATGGCACAAGGAAGGGTGAGACAGGGGCAGCCCCAGGGCCTGTGGGTCTCCCGCATGGCTGGCAGCACCGTGAATGAAGTTAAGGGGCACCAGGATGTGCAGAGCCAGCCAGGGGTCCATGAGGAGAGGCTGTAGTTGAGTTTCAGACATGACATTTCGGTAGTTGTGGAATATACTAAAAAGCATATGTATTTCACAGGGCCTGGTTTTCCAAAGCCTTGCAGTTTCAAATATTGACCATGTGGAGTACTGGAAATTTCCCTCAGGCTATAAGTCTCTGTTGCAAGATAAGTATTGTGGCACAGCAGGTTGCTGGCTCAAAGACAGACTAATTACTGATTGTTATGTAAAGAT
>NW_007821839.1:0-847 GCF_000696425.1 Galeopterus variegatus
TGCGGCGTGGCCTCAGCGCTGGGCAGCCAGGCTGGCCTCTGAGGGACAGGCAGCCAGACTCACTGACATTATAAAACTGGCTGTGCGGTGGGATCGAGCAACAAGCTGATACTGGAGAGAAGTCAAGGAGAAATGTGATTGCCTCAGGATAGGGATGGCTCTTGTCAGGAAAATTCCTAGGAACATGAAGAGAGACATGCTTAAACGGTTGTGTGAGTCATATCCAGGAATCTGTAGAACAAAAGGGCAACCACGCCGTGGCCAAGCGGGGTTCCTGACAGAGAGCTTTTATGGAAGGACCAAGGAAGGCCCGAGAACACAGAGCAGACCAAGTCGTTACCACCCTGGTGATTCCTGACCCACATTTACAGGAGCCAGTTCCTCTTTCTTCTTCTGTGAGAGACATTAATAGTTCAGTTCTTTTGAGTAGACAGAGAGGTTCTGGGTATCTGAGGGGCTTAGGAATGACTGACACACAAGACTGCAAGAAACTCGACGCATGCTGACAGGACCTGACTTCCCCCAAATGACTGACTCGCCGCTTCCTTGTCGCTGATAATTTAGCAGCAGTTGAGGTGTTTTCACAGTCGTCTTGAAAGTCAGGGCACGGGCTGATGCTGCTGTTACTGACGATGATAAAAAGACGAGGATACGACAACGACGGCAATAATAATAATAAAAAGAAAGAGAAACTAATGTTGACTGAGTGCTTTCAGATGCTTTAACTCAATGTAGTCCCATGACCTCCCTGAGAGGCGAATATAATTATCCACATTGGACCTCGCATGGGTTAAGTATCGTGCCCACAGTCACCCAGCTGCTGTGTGCCCACCAGGGATCTAAATTC
>NW_007821840.1:0-847 GCF_000696425.1 Galeopterus variegatus
AGGCTAAGTATTTATCCTATTAAAAAAAAAAAAAAAAAGGTATTTTAAAAAACCTCTCTGACATTGCAATGAAAATTGCAGTAATTATTGGTTAAGAAGATTTCTGTTTTCCTTTTTCACTAAATTAAATGTTTCTCTGTAGCTCAGTATGGTGGCTTTTGTAACCTTCTCAATGTTAAAATAAGCTATTTACTATTTACTAGAGTGTTTCTTTTGTAATATGAATGAATTCAATTGATTGAATTGCTAATAATTAATTCATCCACAACAGTAAGTTTATTTGTCCTATTTTACATCTTAAAGACATTTTATGCTTTAAAAAAGTTTTTCTTTAAAACATTTTTTGTGTTTGTTTTAAATAAATGAAGACATATACATTAAGTTCTTTAAGTATGAAATGACATTTGTTAGTAATTTGATGAATGAAAAAAATTACAATCTAGCACTAAGTTTAAGTTGGTACGTAGTGTTGGGGAAAAATTCATGTGGTAAGGGTTTTATAAAATTAGTATATAGTGTTCTGTTTCTGTACTTTGGTACTCTTAAGAGTAATTTCTTTATCTGACTCTTTAACACCATCCTCCCCTGTACACACACCTGACCACTCATTCTCTTCTGAATTCACTAGACATTTCAAGCAAAATCACCAAGTACTTCCCCACGTAAAGCCTGGAATATATCAGGGAAAAAGTGATTAATTAAATAGGTTATTTTTATTTTGCAATTACAATATGCGCTTTAAAGTGATCATGTTGGTTATGATTTAGCACTCTATGGATTTGAGCGGGTATTGGCCCCCAAATTTTAACCCTTTGTCTTGAAGATCTGCATTTAAACCCAAATTGTA
>NW_007821841.1:0-847 GCF_000696425.1 Galeopterus variegatus
TGTAGTCTCTATTTTCATTTAATAGAGTCCTGTGTGAAGTAAGGACTCAATAAATATTTGATCGGATAAAAACAAAAAGTATCCATAGTTGGGACACTATATATTTAAGAGCCGTCAGTTTGACCTTTAAATTTGGGAGTTAAGGAATAATTTTGCAAATTTCCAAATAATTTTTATCAACTAAATTTTAATTTTACCTGAGCAAAATCTTCTACAATTCTTATTTCTTCTGCTAAAATTTCTTCATCTTGCTTAACAAGCATGTGAACTTTCTCAACTACTTGTGACTCTTTCTGTAGTTTTTCCATCAGGATTTCTGTTTCCTAATGAACCAAACCATTCTTCTTAGAATAAATTTCAAGAGACATGACTTCTTTTTTAAAGAGAAATTCAAATAACTCGTTTTATTATTATTAAATTTATCAAAATCGGCCTGAAATATATTTGTTTAATAGACTAATTAAGATGACTACAATAAATATCATTTCATACACTACACATAAAAAATGATGGTGAGTGATGATTTTTAGAATACTCGACAGACTGCAAGTTACCACAGCACATTTCAGATGGATTTAACTAATTAACTAGAACTATCAATTAATTCTACATAAGCTTCTATAATTATTATCAACTATTATCACATTTAATTATTAAAATGTAATAATGTTACTATTTTGCTGTTATTTTTCTTATTTTACAGATAAGAAAATTGAGACTAAAGGAGGGAGGTTAAGTAACTTCTTCAAGGATACTCAGTCACATGGTAACAAAGCTAGAATTCCTTTTTTTTTTTGTCTTTTTTTTTTTTTACTGACCGGTAACGGGATCGCAACCCTTGGTGTTG
>NW_007821842.1:0-847 GCF_000696425.1 Galeopterus variegatus
TGGATTGGAGGATTACACGACAGAAATTAGCAAACACTAAAATTTGGGGCTTTTTTCCCCCCAGAGATTCAGTTTAGCAGAAACTACTGGATACAGTTCATGGTAGGAGTGCTACCCCATTCCTACACAACTTTGGGAAGAGGGGAGGGAAAAAAAGCACAGAAGTATCTTTCCTTAGAATTGATATTATATTTACAAGATTTAAACAAGAGTCTCACTGAAGTTTGATTTCTCTGCAGCTGTAATTATTTTATAGAAACTAAAAATATCTAACTGAATAGTAACCACATTTTCTCCACAGAGCCTATTGTATTATTTAACAGCCAAATAACTTCTAATAGAGAAATCTACCCCAATCCTTGCAGCAGCAGCTGCTTAGCAGAATAACAAAGACTGAGGGCTGGCTGGTTAGCTCAGTTGGTTAGTGTGGTGCTGATAACAACAAGGTCAGGGTTCAGTCCCTGCACAGACCAGCTGCCAAAAAAAGAAAAGAAAAAAAAAAAAAAAAAGACTCAGCCAAAGGGAATTGAAAGAGGAAAAGACAGGGAAATCTCTGAAGATTTATATTTACCTCTTCGACATTTGTTCTGAGCCGAAATAGCTGTTAAGCCCTGACAAAGCCCTGTGAGGTCATGTTTTCAGGGAAGTGAAGAAAAGTGTACTCTCACCTCCTATCAACTGGCCATGTGTCACCCACAGATGTGAGAGTCCTGAGCACAGCTGGGTCCAGGAATTTCTTGTGAAGTCATTCCCAGTTCAGAAAACCATAGTCTCCATTTCTGGATATTCAGATTTTTTTTTCTGTGGTGAATACAATGATTTGTGCCTAGAGATCATAGGCAAACTC
>NW_007821843.1:0-847 GCF_000696425.1 Galeopterus variegatus
GCCTGGGAACTGGAAGCTTGGATCGAGGGACTGGACACCACTCCCACTTCCAGGCAAACTGCACCAGTACCTCGGGGCCAGCCTGGGGACCTGAAGCATGGAGAAGGGGACTGGACCCCTCTCCCACAACCAGGCACACCACACCAGCACCTTGAGGCCTGCCCAGGGACACAAGGCAAGGAGAAGGGGACTGGACCTCTCTCCTACAACCAGGCACACTGAGCCAGCACCTTGGGGCTCACCCAGGGACCTGGGGCATGGAGTTGGAGACCAGACCACCCTCCCACAACCAGGCAAACAACAGCAGAGATTCAGGACCTGCCCAGGGACCTGAGGCATGGAGAAGGGGACTGGACCCGCCTCCTACAACCAGGCACACCATGCCAGCACCTTGGGGCCTGCCTGGGGACCCGAGGCAAGGAGAAGGGGAACAGACCTCTCTCCCACAACCAGTCACACTGACCCAGTGCCTTGGGGCCCACCCAGGGATCCAGGGTATGGAGTCAGGGACTGGACCTATCTCCCACAACCAGGCACACCAAGCCCACGCCTTGGGTCCCACCCAGTGACCCGAGGCAAGAGAAGGGGACTGGACCTCTGTCCCACAACCAGGGACACGGTGCCAGCAACTCAGGGCCTGCCCAGCCCAGAGGCATGCAGAAGGGAACTGGACCCTCCTCCCACACCAGGCACAAAATGCCAGCACCTCCGGGCTCACCTGGGTACCAGAGGTATGGAGAAGGGGACCAGACCCTCCTCCCACAACCAGGCACCCTACACCAGTATCTTGGGGCCTGCCCAGGGACCAGAGGCATGGAGAAGGGGACCAAACACACCCCACAACAAG
>NW_007821844.1:0-847 GCF_000696425.1 Galeopterus variegatus
ATTTTTTCTCAGACTTCTCCACAAGCCAGGTTCAGGAACAATTTCACTGCCAAAGGTATCAGATCAGACTCATGTCTAGATGCCTTTAAAGGTAAACCTGTCGTGCCCAGTGCAATTAGGAAGCAATAGCAACAACAAAGAACAAGAATTAGAAGGAAAAAATTAAAATCATCATAATTCACATATGAAAGGATTATGTGTGGAGAAAATTCAAAATAATATACAGAGAAAACTTCTATGGTTTGAATGTTTGTGTCCTTCCAAAACTCATGTTGAAACTTAGTAGCCAATGCAATAGTTTAAGAGGTAGGGCCTTTAGGAGAGCCCTCATGAATGCCATTAACGCCCTTATAAAATGGCTTGAGGAAGCTTTTTGGTCCCTTTTTTCCCCTTTTGCCATGTGAGGACACAGAGAAGGTGCACTCTGTGAGAAACAGGCCCTCACCAGACAACAAATCTTTAAGTGCTTTGATTTTACACTTGCCAGCATCCGGAAATGTGACAAATAAATTTCTATTATTTGCAAATTATCCAGTCTAAGATACTTTGTTATAACAGCAGAAATGGACATAGACAAAAATATTTGAATTAAAAAAAGAAATAGCAAATCATTGGATTCAAGGCCAATATGCAAAAAAAGCCCATTTGGTTTTTATATAATTGCAACAAATAAAGAACATTAAAATTATTAACCTCACCATTTAAAAGAAAATACAATATCAAATATTTAAAGAAATAACAAATTACACTGAAAAATCCAGAATATTATTCAAAGAAATCAAGAAAAACATAAGTAAATGAAAGGCTGTATTAAGTTTAAGAATTAAAAGTCTCAGTATTGAGAGTA
>NW_007821845.1:0-847 GCF_000696425.1 Galeopterus variegatus
ACCTTATATCCCGCACCCAATTATCCCCAACCTCCCTCCCCATCTCCCTTTCCCACAATCCGCTTTGTATCCCTACGTGTGTACTATCTCACCTCAATTCCAACACACCACTGTGGTCTTTCTTTCCTTCTTTCTCTCTTAGTTCCCACTTATGAGTGAGTTCATGCTGTATTTTTCCCTCTGTGCTTTGCATATTTCATTCAACATAAGTTTATCCAAGCTCATCCATGTTGTTGCAAATGACAGAATTTCATTATTTGTTATGGCAGAGTAGTATTCCATGGTGTGTGTGTGTGTGTGTGTGTGTGTGTTTCCTTATCCAGTCACCCACTGATGGACATTTAGGTTGGTTGCATATATTAGCTATTGTGAACAGAGCTGCAATGCACATGGGAGTGCAGGTACCCCTTCAACATGATGATTTCCATTCCTCTGGGTATATACCCAGGAGTGAGATTGCTGGATCATATGGAAGATCTATCTATAGTTGTTTGAGAAACCTCTATACAGTTTTCCATAGTGGTTGTACTAATTTACAGTCCCACCAACAGTGGAGGAGCATTCCCTTCACTTCATATCCTCACCAGCATTTGTTATTCTCCGTTTTTTTGATCATAGCCAATCTAACTGGGGTGCGGTGATATCTCAATGCGGTTTTAATTTTCAGTTCCCTGATGACTAGTGATGTTGAGCATGTCTTTTTTTTTAAATTTTAACTTCTCAAAATACATTGTAGTTGATTTTCGTGACACTTTACCTGTTCCTCTTTCCTCCCTCCCTCTCTCCCCTCCTCCGCATCATTTCTGTTCGCTTGTCTTAACAAGTTCTAGGAATTGTGATTGTTGTG
>NW_007821846.1:0-847 GCF_000696425.1 Galeopterus variegatus
GTCGACGTCAGGCAGCTGCTTTGTCTGGGCCCCCTACTGGCTGTTTGACCTTTGGCAATTTACTGAATCACTCTGTGCCTCCATTTCCCCCTTGTGAAAGGGAAATTGTATTTGCCTTATTGTGAAAGTTAAATGAGAGTCCCTGTGGGGCGCAGTATTGTTCTAGTTACCAGGCTGTCGTCTTTCAATCCCAGGCTTACCCTTCTGTGCTCTCTTTTGGGATGTTGGGGCTGGCAGTCAGCAACACATTTCTTGGCTTTTTGGGTTCAGCCAGGAACCCCAGCTAGTGGGAGACTGGGTGGCGGGTCAAGGGAAATGAGGCCTTGCTCCCTATTAGTGTTTCCCTAAAAACAGCGTTGAATCCCACCTGCTTGGGTTCTCTCAGAGGTATGGGTGGCAGCCCCCTCCTCGGAGTTCTGAGTCCCTGCTCACTAAGGCCCTTCCTCCGTGTTTGGAGGTGTCGGGGGCAGCCTGGGTTCCCTCTCTGCAGAGCCCCTCCAAGCTTCTGGGTTCTCAAGCCTCAACTTCTTCCCTTTGTTCCTGCAGTTCAAATGGTGGTGGCTGTTTCCCTGTAGCCTTAGTCTCCGTGTAACCTCAGTGTTGCATTTCAGTGTAACTAATTCCTTACATTAAATTTTCTTTGTTAAAATAGCTAGTTTGGTTTCTGTTTGCCTGACTTGGTCCTGACCAATTTAGCTCTTGCTTATTATTTTCTAAGGCTTGTGCTTGATGCCATTTTCTTATGTTTCTGGTGGGCCCCTTCCTCTGTCCCTCCCTTCCTTTCTCTGTCCATCCAGTCTCTCAACAAGTGTTTATCCAGGAGGTGGAAACCGCCCCATAATTTGAA
>NW_007821847.1:0-847 GCF_000696425.1 Galeopterus variegatus
CACTTGTGCCAGTTATCAATTTATTGTTTCTCAGCTCCAAATCCATTTTTCATTGCAGGCTCTGTAAAAATGAAGCCAGGCTCTTTAAATATTATTCCTTTGATATGCAGCCCAGTGATGGAGCCAGCCCAATGCCCACAGTTCCTGAGCCGGGACTGTGGAATTTAGCACCACCCCCACCCCCACCCCACATCCAGGCCAGCAACGGAGCCTGGCTGGGTTAGCTCTGCCCCCACTCACAATCAGATCTTAGAATGTACTTATTACCAGCTGTGTTTCTTTGGAGTATGTGACTTATCTGCTCATTTCCTTCACAAAATTTCTGCTTAGATTTTTCTAATTCATTTTTAAGAGTTATTTTTGCGGTAAGGATGTTAATCTTTGTGTGTTTAAAAAAATAATAAAAGGTCGAGAGTAGAATAGTGGTTACCAGAAGCTGGGAGGGGTAGGGGTAGGGGGAAAGATGAGGGGTGAACCAATAGGGACAAAACTATGTGATCTACCCAGCGTAAATCATTGTGCAGTATATGCATGTATTGAAACAACATACTGTACCCCACAAAATAAATAAAAATAAAATTGAAAAAAATAATAATAAATATTGTCTTTTGCCACCTAGCACAATATTAAGCTTTGTCAGCAGAGGGTACTGGAGAAACATTGCAGGAAGAAAGGATTTTCTTTTCTGGTTTGGAGTGTTCTCTCAGCAGACAGCTGCAGCACAATCAGCTTCTCTAGTGCCCAGCTCCTTCACTGCACAGTGGTCAGCAGCAGCCAGCAGGCAGCAACTTCTCCCGCACCCTCTCAGACAGTTTCACAGCAGAAATCCCCTTTGGTGAGACCCCCC
>NW_007821848.1:0-847 GCF_000696425.1 Galeopterus variegatus
TGAGAATACTGAGGCTTAGATTGTGTGACTTGCCCAAGGGCACACACAGAAATGGCAGTATTGCCTTATGCCTTTAGACGATCTAGCTGGGCTTACTCTCTTTACCTCCTAGTGGCCTGAATCCAGGAAACTGCAAATCAGGAGTGCAAAGAAAATCTCTTTGGGTTCCTAGAATGGAATTGTTTAAAAGCTAAATCCCCCAGAACCACAGGCAGCTCCCATTGAAGTTAATGACAGCAGCTTACCTGTGAGTGAGCCCAGAGGAAGGCAACAGTCACTGTCCCAGACTCTAAGCCCCCACAGCTGAGCCTCCGCTGATAAGGATCCAGAAAGAATAGAAGACGTGTTGTCTTAGGGAAATGCACCGGATATCAATCCATGACCCCACCAAGAATACAGACCCGCTATGTATACATACCATCAGATACCTTCTTCTAATGTCTAGCCAACAAACTGAATTAAATTAAGAAAGGAACGGTCATCATAACTAATATTTACTCAGAAATATCTACTTTAAAAGCTTGCTGCCTTGGCCAGTGCTTCTCCCATTAAGTCTCTATTTAAGTACACCATTTACTACTAAAGAAGTGATTAACTTAACTTTTTTTAATTTTTTATATTTTTTGTCTTTGACTATACAGAAAACAAAAATTTAGGAAAAGCATCATTAACTAAAGAAGATAGGCATAAACAGTCATGAACCCACTGAAGATAGGTTTTACTATTTGCTCAATGAATGTTCTTCTGTATCTCTAAATTTGATGGAACAACGACCATGGCTTTGGAGAGCATTTATATCAAAGCCAGAAATAAGTGTGCTGTT
The DNA here is from genome assembly GCF_000696425.1 of Galeopterus variegatus. Classification (NCBI taxonomy): domain Eukaryota; kingdom Metazoa; phylum Chordata; class Mammalia; order Dermoptera; family Cynocephalidae; genus Galeopterus; species Galeopterus variegatus. The sequence continues at coordinate 824 of NW_007821848.1, forward strand.
CTTGCTTAGATTCAAACATTTGTC
>NW_007821849.1:0-847 GCF_000696425.1 Galeopterus variegatus
CTGGAAGTATGTCAGTCACATCACCATTCTCATCAGCATTGAGGGATATATAAATATATATATGTTTAAGTTTGTTTATTTGAAAGGTAAAAATGATTGTAACGACAGCAATAAAAGCTAACATTTATTGAGCCCCTCCTACAGGCCATTCATCATGCAAACACGTATCTGCATTATTTCATTTGCTCTTTGCAACAACTGTAGAAGGAGGATGGTACTAGCACTCCTATTTTATAGGTTAAGAAACTTATTTTTTGAGAAGTTAAGTGACTTACACAGGGTCGCACACTCTGGTAACCGGTAGAATTGGATACTGGACCAAGGTAGATTTTACTTTCAAGATGAGACTAGGCTTTAAAATACTATATTCTTCTTCTACTATTGTTTGTTTAAGTGAGGCTGAGTCTTTTTGAAATGCTTATTTTCATTTGTATTTCATTTTTAATGCTAATTCATATGTTTAGCCTCTTTGCATATTGAGACCTTGATTTTCCTACAATCAATTATTTAACTTTCTTTAGGTATTAAGGATACCAACATTTTGTTATTTGTGCTATCTCTATTTTTTTTTTTCACATACGAAAGTTGAAAATGTGTTTGTGGTTAAGTTGAATGTCACATTTCTTCCACTGGTGTTTTTGTGTAGACAGTCCTTTCTCATTCATAGAACAGGTTAAAATTTTCCTAAATTATTTTTCCCCTGAAACAGTTTTCATCTCATTCTTTAATGATTTATTTTTCTCTCTAGACCAACCAACATCTTTTTTTGGTGCGTGATAAGAGATGAAGATTAAATTGATTTTCCTCCTAAAAATAGTTACTCATTTTCAGTAGCGATTTTTGAATA
>NW_007821850.1:0-847 GCF_000696425.1 Galeopterus variegatus
CTGAAATTCCCTGAAGTAGCAGCTCCTAGTTCTAACCCACCAAGACAGGCCTCAACGTTTTATAAGTATCTTCATTTCCTATTACCATTTCCAGATAATCACCTGTTCAATTTCATGTAGATTTTTCTTTAGTCAAAGTTTAAGAAATCTAACCCAAACCATTTTCTTCTCTCTTTGTGGCAGGCATATCATGACATGCTCTTTATTTTTCAACCACATATTAATTGAGAATTTTGGCAGCATGCTCCTCCTTTTTACTAAGCATCCAATCATTATTTTATGTGACTTTAATGCTCAGACCAATGGACTAATCAAAACATCAGCTTCAAAGTTTCCTCATCTCAACAATTCTCTAATTAATCTACCCATTTACAAATCAGGTTTAGAAATTTGTCATCCTTCTCTGATATATTCTAAGATTAACTAATATCTATGGAAAGCCTCTTATAACTAAAAGAATATTTTAACAGCTTTATTGAAGTGTAATTAACATACAATAGACTATATCTTTAATGTAAAAAGTGTAATCAACTTTGATATATATATACATAAAACATCATCATAATCCAGATAATGAACCTATTCATCACCCTCAAAAGTAGTGTCATGCCTGTTTGTAATCCCTCTGTCCTAACCTTCACTGTACCTCCATGTCCAGGCAACCATTTATCTTCTTTCTGTCCCTACATATTAGATTGTATATTCCAGAATTTTATGTAAATGGAATTATACATTAGGTATTATTTTTTTATTTTTAATTTTCAGACTGGCTTTTACTCAGCATAATTATTTTGAGATTCTGCATGCTGTTTTGTGTACTGATAATACATTCCTTTTTACTCTTGAG
>NW_007821851.1:0-847 GCF_000696425.1 Galeopterus variegatus
TGCACTCTCTCTTTTTCTCTTTGTTTCTCTCTACCTCTCTCTCTACAAAAATGGCAAGCTGACTGCTAAGCCAGGGCGAGGATCCAGACTCCTACAGTTCTGGTGAAGTGTTCGTTATGAATGAATAGATACCAGACTCCTACACTTCCCACGTCATGGTGGTTGGCAGATCAATTTTATCTTTCCTGAGGTAAACTAGAATAGCAAATTTCTTTCTTTCTTTCCCTGAAAGCTGTTTAAAATCACTTAGGAAAAGCAGAAGTTAAGTATTCTCTTCCTATTCAGAGAGCCACAGATAGTTAATTAACAAAGTCGTAGTAACTCTAGATAAAAATGATAACTAATGTTTGCACAGTGTACAAACGAATTTCACATGTACCATTTCAATCAATACCCATTTTTACTTTGTGTGCTAGGTATAAATATTACCCCTCATTTATTGCTGATCACACTGGGGATCAGGACAGTTGAGTACATTTTTCATGCTCAAACACTGAGCACTTTGAGCAGGAAATATAGTCTGACACCAAATCCTGTTTCCACTAATTGGGTTTATCTCCTTCCTTCCTTCCTTTTTTTTTTTTTAAATACAATTTGTTTCACCACCTTTCCCTAAGTTAATATGTACTCACATTAAACATCCAAACACATAAGAAATTCTGGCATTCTTAATTTATGCTTTTAATCTACCATGCTCTTTAGTTCTTCATTGATTTTTTTTTTCTGCCTCTTCGTTATTTAGCTGGATTAGATTTTCTGTTTTTAAAATGTTTCCTCTATTTGTTAGAAATGTGAACTCTCTGTCTCAGGTCTTGTAGTATTCCTCTTAAAATGTCAATATGAAGCA
>NW_007821852.1:0-847 GCF_000696425.1 Galeopterus variegatus
AAAAATTGAATTCCTCTTCTTCTAGAGTCATGCAAATTAGATGTGTAAAGTGCTATGTAAAAGACAGAGAGTCTGAGTGGCACCTGGAACGGGGCCTCCATGGTCATGTGAGTGTGTGCGCATGTATGTGTGAGTGTGTGAGCATGTGAAAGTGTATGCGCATGTGTATAAGGAGGTCAAGTTTTGGAATAAACCGGCCAGGGTCCAGCTGTCTACTTTACAATTTACTTCAATTTACAAAATTCCTCAAGCCCCAGTCTCCTCCTCTGCAAAACTAAGATAATAAATCTTTGCCCACAACGGGTAACACAGAAGGTTGACAACAAGTGTTAGCCCTCCCATAACACATACGGTTTCAGCCACCGAGAATAACTTTATGCATTTAGTTAAGTGTATGAATGTTTCATTTTGAATTTTCTTTTTACTTTCACCATCAGATTCCATTGAGCATTTTCTTTCAGTGCACGTGTTTGCTTCCCTCCAATTTTATGTCATTATTATCCAGAATGGTGCATTCGAGCATATTCAAAAATGGGCTGTGTGGGGGGATTGGGAGAGTCCTTTTCCTCTGTCCCAAAACTGTGACCTGCAGCCCTCTCCCCAAGTAGCGGGGACCAGGAGATGGCCCTCCAGTCCTTGCACTGGAGGCATCTAAAGAGACCCCAAAGCTGCAGAGGACTGGCTCCACCTACACAGCTGTCTGGGCATCAGTCCCCCCTCTCCTCCTCTGCACAGACAATTAATTGTCAATTCTCACCATCTTTAGCTCCTCAAATCCAAGCCTTTCTCTCCATCTCCACAGCCACCAACCTAGGAGTGGCCGGTCACCATCTTTGTGCCTGGGTTA
>NW_007821853.1:0-847 GCF_000696425.1 Galeopterus variegatus
AAAAAAAAAAAAAATTCAAATTTCAGCGTCCATAAATAAGTTTATTGGAATACAGCATGCTCATTTGTTTACATCTTGCCTGTGGCTGCTTTTGCAATAGAATGGCAGGGTTGAGCATATTTGCTATCTGGTCTTTATAGAAAAAACTTGCCAATACTTGTTCTGTACTCTTCCTCAGTGATTACATTTTATGAAATTCCAATGATCTGGAGCATAATTATGGGATTTTAATAGGGCCTGTCTCCTCCTGTTACTTGCCTTTTAGTTTGTGCCATATTTAATAACATATGAATCAGATGCTGAATGGTGTGTTTAAAAGGAATTTACCCTTAAATTGTCTACGTCTTGTCTGTTTTAACAGACTGAGGAATGACTTGTTACAGGGTAAAGTTTGAGACTCTCGATGATAACTTATTTTTGTACTAACTGCAGACTGCAGCTATTTATGGTTTGCATGCCCCTCGCATCCATTTATCAAGCTATTTTTAAACCTCCAAGTGTCTTAGATGCAGAAATCACTCTATTCTCTTTCCTTTATAGTGGTTTGCTGTCTTCTGATTATGTGGAGATTCACTACGAAAATGGGAAACCACAGTACTCTAAGGTACAGTTAATAGCATCGGGAAATCCTGTAGTATATTTATCCTAGAACTGATCAATGCACACTGCAGCATTTTGATGTGTATCTCTATAAAATCACCTGTCCTCTTATACAGGAGTACTACAAGGGCACTTCAAAAAGTTCATGGAATTAAAAGATAATATGAATCTTTCCATGAACATTTTGATGACCCCTCGTAGTTTTATAGAGGAGAAATTTATAAAAACTCACAAGTGTTTGAGATAA
>NW_007821854.1:0-847 GCF_000696425.1 Galeopterus variegatus
AAGGGGGTACAAGTGGTTAGAGGGACATGTGAAGTGAAGGCGGGTGGCAAGAGGACTGGCAAGGGGCTGCCCCTGGGCCATGAGAAGTAACAGAGCGTGAGCATGGAAGGAAATGGAGGATGTGGATTCTGGGGTTCCAGTCTACCCAAGTTGCCCTCTGGTCCCACCTAGCCTGTCAACGAGAAGAGCCTGTGGGAACCCTGACTGCCCCACCAGAGCTGAAGAAGAGTTACTGGAGCCTGGTGAAGGACAGGGCGAGGGAGCTGACAGAACTGCTGGTGACCAAGACCAGAGGGAGGTGGCAGTGGCTCTGGTGAGTGTGTGCTAGCACCTGGGCTGGCAGTAGGTGGGGGCAGCGGCCCAGACTCTTGGGTCTAAGGGAGGAAGCTGAGAGTGAAGAGCAAGGACTCCTGGGTCCAGAGGGAGGAGGAGGTGAATGGGGAAGAATCTCTGGGGGAAGGTGAGGTCTCAACTGTGATGTCCCCTCTCCTGTAGGGGCCCTGGAGCTTCCTGCAGACCTACTATGATGACCACCTGAGGGACCTGAGTCGGTGCACCAAGGCCTGCGTCCTCAGCTCCAAGGACAGTCTTCTGAACAAGGCCCACAGCTTGTGCCCCGAGCTTCTCTGTGGGGACAAGGACCAGGATTAAAGTGTTCTTACCTCCCGCAGCATCTACAATAAAGAAATTCTTATCTGTGTTCCTGTCTGGATCCCTTCTCAATACAGCCAGAGATAACCTCCCCAACCCCTCTCAGGAGTTAATGAGTAAAAGAGGCGAGGGATGGGGGGGGTGGTATCCTCCCCCATTGTGGGCTTGTGAGGGGTTGGAGACTTCAAGGTGTCTC
>NW_007821855.1:0-847 GCF_000696425.1 Galeopterus variegatus
TTAACAATAGTATTAAATAGACTCTCCACAGTGGTTGATCAATGAATGCTTTTGAACGATTGGATAATTAAAACGGTGGGTCAAAGAATAAAGACTTGTTGGTTAGAATTGATTAATACAGCAAATTAAACTTATCCATTCATATTGAGAAGATACTCTGTATTTGAATTGTGCAAGTATGTTTATCCAGTATTTAACATAAAAAGGTAATAATATTGGTATAAGGCATTACTTAGATCGATAAATGAACATCCTTAAAGAACCACTTAGAACATAATATCTGTGCTCTATCCAGGTTGAGTAATATTCCTTTTTACTGCCCTGTTGTGTCCCCAGACTTTGATATGCTTTTGTTCCCATTATTCATAAACTGTAGCAATTTTTCAGAGCAACTCCTTTAGCCTACTGGAGTCTTCTTTGAACACATGGGAATTAATGTCTTCCTGGTGTGACCTTTTGCCAGTAGCTGGTGTGGGAGTTTGAAAGCCCAGCTCCCTTGACTCGGATTAGGACAGCTCAGAGCTCAGATTAGGACTCTCCAGAGTCCCCCTGTGGGATCGGGCTGAAGTTACCCTGTGTGGGGTTTTGCTTGAGATCATGCTCCTATTGCCTTCCTCCCCTTCATTGTTCTGCTTCTCTTACCCTTTTATTGGTTTTGCTAATGAGAATTTACATGATAAATCACTTACCTATGAATCCTCATCTCAGAATCTGCTTTTGAGGAAACTGACCTAAAAAAAATTATTCACCTAAGTCTAAAGGGCGAGCTCCTTTTTTCCCCTCTTATATAAATATTAGGGTTTTTTTCAATATTTAACATGGTGCGTGTGCCTTCATACTTATATGC
>NW_007821856.1:0-847 GCF_000696425.1 Galeopterus variegatus
GGGGTCTTCAAAAAGGTCATGGAACATGCTGGATCTCACCTGATCTAGGAAGCTAAGCATGGTCAGACCTGTTATCACTTGAATGGGAGACTGCCTGCAAATACAGAGTGCTGTAGACTTAAAAGAAATAAAAAATAAAAAATAAATTTAAAAAACCTCAGGGAAAAATTGTATTACCTTTTAATTCTATTTTTCCACAAACTTTTTGAAGTACTCTTGTATACCTGATAGGGGTATGTACACACATACACAGAAATATAAACATATGAATATATATATTTTTAGGTATTCAGAGAAAAAGCAACTAATGTTAGCTCTAATCAGTCAGCTATTTCTTATAAATTCTTTACACTAAATATCAGGTAAACTCTACTTGTTAGTATAATTATGTAAACTTAATCTACCATAATAATTTTAGTATTCCTTTTGAGTAACATGTAGTTTTGGGGTTAAAAATGCCTGGCCTCTCAGAATTTTGGCATTTTTTATGCCTTATTTCAAATGGTCAGGGTGTGGGACTGGGATAGATTTTCTTATCTAGTGTAAGTGGTTTCACTGGATCACTGGAAGGCTTCCTGGACTAATGACCCTGGGATATTAATGGGTGTGAATGGCTAGAGGCTATTGTTGGGCCATTTGCTTTTGGTCTCTAAGTTCTGTCGGGTCAGCCGCCGGCCGACCCGAACAGCCCTAGCCTCTTTATCAGTCTTTCCCTAGGTGTCCCTTTTGGTGGGCGAGCGGATTGCCCAGATTCCTCTTTCTCTCTGGTCCCCGTTGGAAGGAGATGGGAAGAGAGCCATGAAGAGAGGTGAGCACAGCCGCCAGCCCCAACCAGCCCGTTAAAGGA
>NW_007821857.1:0-847 GCF_000696425.1 Galeopterus variegatus
CCTCTTTTTTGGTGGCTGGCCAGTACAGGGATCAAACCCTGAACCTTGGTGTCATCAGCACCATGCTTAATATTTTTTGAGATGTGGTATATGTGTGTTTTTCCCCAGGTGATTCATCACCTGGAACCTATGGATTTCGGTCTCTTAGGAACTATAGAGCTCTTTGGGGAAGGAACAATAGTGATTACCAGTTAACAGTTGAGGAAACAAGGTTTATGGCAGTGAAATGATCTGCCCATGGTCACATGGCTAAGTTGAGGAGTCAGGATTTGAACCCAGGCACAAATGACTAGAAAGCCAGTATAGTTTACTCCTTGTTTATACACGCGTGCCATGGAGGAGAAACATCGGTTAAGAGACTCTGGAAATAAAGAATACTGACATCAATATATTTTGTCAGCTTGAGCTGGTAAAAATGTTTTAGGGTGGGGACTTGGATTAAGCCAAAAAAAAGCCATCGGCATTCTCACAATGTGATGTTTACCTCTTTTCATTGGATTGCTTCTTTTCATGGATTTTCTCTCAAAGGCTGAGATCATCCTGGGCGGCATTAGTCTCTTTGAAGGCAGAAGGTTACATAATTTTCTGGGGATCAGACTTTTAATGAATTCTGGCATGGTTGGTCTTAAATCTAGAAAAATATAAAGTTTATCTTTGGGGTCCCCCATCTCTTGTTTTTGTTTCTCTTTTTCTCTTAAAAATAAACCCAGCTACCCAAAACCCTGTTCAATCTCATGGATTTGTGGCCATGACCTCTTCTATTAGGGAGAAAATTGATCCAATAAAACTGTTTTCCTGACTTAATGGGTATTCTTTTGAGGATAAAAGAACACTTCAAGAGAAAAGC
>NW_007821858.1:0-847 GCF_000696425.1 Galeopterus variegatus
GAACTTGATATGAAGCACTTTTCTTTAACACTTTGGAAATATTTCTCCACTATCCTCTTGCATCTAGTGCTTCCCACAGAAAGTTGGTTTTTACCTGATTAACTTCTCTTTATGAATCATGCCTCACTTTTCTTCTTTATGATTGGATAGAATTTTCTTTTTTTTTTTTTCCTTTTTGTCTTTTTTTACTGACTGGTAACGGGATCGCAACCCTTGGCATTGCGCCCGCACCGCGCTCAGCCAGTGAGCAGGAACCGGTCTCCACATGGGATCCAAACCCTCGGCGGGAGCGCCGCTGTGCTCCCAAGCGGTGCACCAGTGTGCCACCAGGCTGGCCTGGATAGAATTTTCTTTTACTGAAGTCTTTAATTTTACTGTACAATGATTAGTTGTTTGTTTATTTCTTTGTTTCTTGTTTGGTTTGATGTTTTTACCTACATTATTTAGCACTCTGAGAACTTTCCATCTGAAATGTTACTTTTTCATATACTTTTTAAATATGTTTTGTTTTTATACATATTCACGGGGTATAGAGCTGACCGTGAACACCTGTGTCCAAGGCGTAATGATTACATAAATGCTGTTAGCATGCCCACCACTGCAAATCATAATTATTCCCCATGTCCTCAACCCAACCTCTTCAAAACCCCTCTTCTCCACCCCACAACTTCAAGAAACCCTAGATCTGTTGTCTCCCTCTGCTAAGTCCAATGCACCACTGGTGGTCTTTCCTTCCTTCTTTTGTGGCTCCCACTTATGAGTGAGGACATGCAGTATTTCTCCCTTTGTGTCTGGCTTATTTCACTCAGAATAATTTTCTCCAAGCTCACTCATGTTGCTGTAAATG
>NW_007821859.1:0-847 GCF_000696425.1 Galeopterus variegatus
CATATTTTCTTCTCTATGTGTGATATATCGGGCTTCTTAGCACCTTGAAGGAGAATACTCCTAGCATTGATGACAAATAAATTTCCTGTCTTCAAAAGAAAAAATAAATAAATGGGGCTATATCAAACTAAAAAGCTTCTGCACAGCAAAGGAAACAATCAAGAGTGAAACAACAACCTACAGAGTGGGAGAAAATTTTGGCTAACTATGCATCTGACAAAGGATTAATATCCAGAATATACAAAAGACTCAAACAATTACACATCAAAAAAACAAATAGGGTCAGCCTGGTGGCACACTGCTATAGTGTGCTGCTCGGGAAGTGTGGCGGTGCTCCCGCCGAGGGTTCGGATCCCACATACAGACCGGTTCCCGCTCACTGGCTGAGCGAGGCGCGGGAGCAACACCGAGGGTTGCGATCCGTTGCCGGACACGGAAAAAGACAAAAAAATAAATAAATAAATAACCCAATTAAAAAATGGGCAAAGGAGCTGAATAGACATTTTTCTTTTTTAAAATTTTTTTCAGTGTTCTGGCGCTTTGATCTTTTTTTTATTGTTTTATTTATTGAATCAAAATTGATTATACATATTTTGGGGGTTCAACGTTGAGATATGTTGATCAAATCAATATTAGTAGCATATATAGTTACAGATCGTAATTATTCTTTATGCCCCTTGTCCAATCTCTCCCCATCCCCCTCTCCTTCCTCCCTCCCCATACCACTTCCCCCCCTCTAATTACCCTAGACTTCTTTTCTCCTTCTGAAAGAATACTGGTTACTCTATTTGTTGCCTAGATGATCTGTCCAATGCTGAGAGATGTGATCAGGTCCCCCAATATTATC
>NW_007821860.1:0-847 GCF_000696425.1 Galeopterus variegatus
CTCTTAAAAAGGCAATTTCTTGCTGTTTTTGATTTGTATCAGATATTTATCTTATATAAAAGTTTGCTTTACCCTTTTTGGTTTAACTCTGATTACCTTTGATTCTCCCTGGATATAGAATGGATCATATGCGAATGAAAAGATCAGGTTTTCACAGAAGGTAAGAAAATTGCAAATTATAAGTAGGGACTGATGTCTATTGCTAATAGTTCAACAGGAAGAGCATTGTGGTATATCAGAATTTTTTCTTTCAATCAGCAATGTACATAGTTAATTAGTTGCTAACTCTTAAGTATATTTAAATTACTTTTTCCAGATCGACCAAATCAATGGCTCACTACTGTAACATAGAGAAAAGTCCTTGGGGCCATGGATTGGGATGGCCCCAAGGTATACAGTCCTGGTAGCCAGGCAGGGAAACCCAAGGCAGTGGAGCCAGGTAAAGGTGGAGGCCAAAGACTGAACCCACGTAGGAAATGTCAATGTTTGTAAATGTAGTGAGCTTATATATGAGGGGGTCTTCAAAAAGTTCATGAAAAGATTTGTATTATGTTTTAATTCAATTTTTCCACAATTTTTTGGAGTACCCTCATATAATTACAATTGTAAAGGCTTTGAACGTATCCTCATATATACGTGTGTGTGTCTGCATGTATATGTGTGTGTGTGTGTACACACACACATCTCATATCTCCAAATGGCAATTTGTTAAGGCAGGTGGGGATGTCAGAGAGAGAGACAGAGAGATCACTCAGAGCCTTCTCCACAAAACACTGGCACTGAGACGCAGAATGCACACATTTCTACATGACTGGATGCCCTGTGCTGTTCCTATAAAAAAGGTGGA
>NW_007821861.1:0-847 GCF_000696425.1 Galeopterus variegatus
GTATTTACTCATACACCCAGTAGTGGAGTGGCTGGATCACAGGACGTAAGTATGTTTAGCTTTAGTACATACTGCCAAGTATTTTTCTCAATCAATAATCATTTAATAATTAATAATAGATTTTTTAATGTGTCACATGTTCATAGAGGGAAAAAAATATTTACAGGTAAAATTTCAGGTGTGGAAAAGAAAAAGAATACAATAAACCTTCATTTAAAAAAAATGCTATGTTAGTTTCCCCTGTTTTTAGATACACAATTTGTAATTTAGCTGTCCACCAGGAATATTTCTGAACCCACCGTGAAAACTGCATTGGGCTCTGAGTGCAAGTAGCTTACTGAAGATAGCTTAAAAGATGAAGATAATAGTCATGATTTTTAGTGTCTCCCACCAAACAGAAGGGGAAGGCACTCGTACCTACTGGGCTGTTACTGTGCGGGGTCCTTGTGCTGCCACGTCTTGTTCCCCAGTAAGCCTAGGAGGGTAGTGCTGGCATCTCCACTGTACACGCTGGGAAACTGCAGTTCTGCGTGCATCACACAGCTCTTAAGGGCAGTAGCATGGCTGAATTCTACTGAGTCTAGAGTGATGGCTCATGAGGACTGAGGTTGTTTTTGCATTAAAACCCCGTGTAAGAGGAAGCAGTCAAGAATAAAACAGTTATACATCTGAAGCATGTATAATGCGTAATGTATAATGTATAATGCTGGGTACCAAGGAAACATTTTTAAAAATAGCATTTAATGTTTGATTGCAGATGTAATGCATATTGATCATGAAAAAATGTTTAAAATACTAATAAACCACAAAAAGGTAAAGGAATAACACGTATAATCCCCCCCCCCCC
>NW_007821862.1:0-847 GCF_000696425.1 Galeopterus variegatus
GGGGAAGAATGTTAATAGTAATCATAAGTTACTTAAGATATTGTTAAAATTAAAATTATTTAAAATAAAATGGTCACTGCATCAAAAACAAAAGGAAGTCACGATATGAATGCATTTCTTTTCATATTCTTCGGTGATCCTGGTTAATGCTACGGGGTCTATGTAGTATCCTTCTGAAGAAAAAAATGAGATTTGGAAAGGTAACTTACATTCCTAGACTATGGGATAACAAGCATTGGGAGCAGGACGTCTACAGAGACCATGCAGAATAGCAGAGAGGAACTTTTATATAAATGTTAGAAAATATGAATCAGCTCAGAGTGGAGGAGAGGTGCTCAGCACTTAAACACATACCTGCCTCTTTCTGTCACCTTCACCTCCTCTTCTTTTCTTCCCCTATCCTAATTCTTTCCTCCCTTCCATCAACTGAAGATAGTTCTCCCTCTCTCCCTGTCCTTTCAAGAAGCTCAGATATTCTGAAAATACAGAAAAGTCCTTGTGGGTGGGCAATCTCTGCTTTCATCTCTGCAACCAAAGTCTCTTTGGGGATAAAACAAAGCAAAACAGGATAATGGCTACAGCCTTGGTAAAGGGAGAAAAAAGATACACAAATTAAAGTCTCAATAAACTTTGTGACTGCATATTATAAAACATTTCTTCTCAATAAAACTCTCAAGTAAGTATCATTATGAAATACAAACTGCTTGGTCTCCAAACGTTTAGTCAGCGTAAATATAAAGGAACCCACTTATGAGAAAGCTAGCTTTGTGACATGGGGGTCACTTCTCTGAGCATCAGATTTTTTGCTTATAAAATGAGAATGTTAGATCAGGTGGTCTCTAAGGAC
>NW_007821863.1:0-847 GCF_000696425.1 Galeopterus variegatus
AATGCACAGGACAGACAAAGAATTATCTCACCCCAAATGCCAACTGAGCTGAGGTTGAGAACCTTGTTTGGGGTCTCAGCAACCTCTGGGAAGGCTGGACATTTTGACTGGCCATCACTGGTACCAGGCTCTGGAAAGGGTGGTGGGGGGCTCACAGGAAAGAGGTGCCACTTTCTTTGCAAAATCGTCCCGCTGAGAGAGCAGTTTGCATGGCTCACAGATGAGACCCACCCCCACAGTGATAGGGACAGAGGAGACCACTGCCTAGGCCTCTCTTACAGTTTAGCAAAGACCAGTGTCAGAGCCTTAGATCACAAGCCCTGGGCCAGGCAATAGATGCTTTCACTTTCCTGGCCGGTGTCTCCAAGGCTGAAGGCCAAGGCTATCCCATCTACCGGTGGTGCTCACTGGGCTAAGCAATCTGCACGCATTGACCTACCTGATTTCGCTCTGCTATCAGCCTATTTTCCATACGGTAATACTGAGCGGTGGGCAGGTAAATTCCTGTTGCAGGGCTTTTGCCTTTGCCACCCCTATGTCTAGAGTGCTCTCTGCTCACCTTGTCTGGGTCTCAGCTCAGATGCTGCCCAGTGCAGAGGCCCTCACCCCTCATGCCAGACTGCTGCATCCCCTGCTGAGAGGCTGGCCCTCTGCCCCTCAGAGCAAGGCCCTCATCCCTCTGTCCCTCCCAGGGCCCTTTTTCTGGGTCCTGCACCCTCCTTGTTCCCCTCACATCTGTTAAAAAAGCACCTGCCCTCTGTCATAGTCCCTCAAGTGCCCGAAGCGAGTCTTGTGAACCGTCTGAGCCAAGGTGTCCATGGCTGCCAGAGGTCTGATGTGTTGCTCA
>NW_007821864.1:0-847 GCF_000696425.1 Galeopterus variegatus
AGCCAACATTCTACTGGAAGCTGTAGCCCAGACCAAGCTGGTCTCTCCCCTCCAGCAAAAACTGTCATCTACTTCAGTAGCAATAACACAGCATGACAGTCTTACCCTTGGGAACAGCCAAATGTAACTGTTAAACTTACATATAGAGTGAGGATACCTTCATGCTATTAAACATCTAGGCTCAAGCTCAAACCCAGTCATGTCTGAGAAAGATATACCACCTCACTTGTGAAGTTACATACAGCATAAAAAAAAAATGTCCTGCTCCACCTCCTAAGCATCCTTGATGACCTCCAAGTGCAGGTATGGGTACTGGCTCCAAATGCCTGGGGAGCACTGAGTGCTCACCACACAGACGTAGGAGGCTGAATTGCTGAGTTGGGAGGCTGTGATGCGCAGAGAGCTTCATGTGGTGGTCGCATCCATAGCTGCCATGTACCTTCCATTCAACTTTTTGCTCTCACTGTAAGTCATGATTGTCAGGGAAACAGGATGTCTCCCAGTATCTTGTTTGTACTATCATAAGTTGTTAAAGGTGCTCACTGTATAATTGCATTGAAGAGTACAATTCTCTCCCTCCAGGATGGTCAGGGACTGAGGATTCTGCTCCACTTGGTTTCTGCCACTCACCCCTGTTCAGAAAGCAAAGTGAGATTCAAGAGATCAATCACCCAATCTTAATGCTTTCTAATTTGCCTTCCTTCTTTACTCCCCACAATGAATCCCAGGTGAATGAGAAAATGGCCCAATTTCTTCCCTCCTTCTATCTCAATGCACTACACCTTTGCCCCAAATCCTAAGAAAATGTTCTCTAGAGTTTCTGTGTCAACTAGCTAAAACTTGCCAC
>NW_007821865.1:0-847 GCF_000696425.1 Galeopterus variegatus
TCACAGGGTTCTTAATTTCAGTGATGCAGTTATTATCTCTAAAAACTTCCAATAGACTGTTCATTAAAGAGCACAGCTTTTTGCCAAAAATCTTCATACTATCTGTTATGCCCTTGGATGTTTTAATCACAATTATTGATTTACGATTTTTTTTATCACATTTAAAACTTTCGTACATTGGTTAACTGTTCTGTTTTATTAAAATTTGTCTATTCATGCCAATTTCATATTGATTTAAAAATAATTTTAGCTTTATGGTGTACTCTCATATTTGGTAAGACAATGCCTTATTATTTTGGAAGTTTTTATAATATATAAAATAGTAAATTTCTCACTCAGGAACATGGTGTTTACATTTACTTTAGTTTTCTTTAGTGATCCTTAGTAGAGTTTCATTTGGTTTTATAGTTTGAGATAATTCCCTAGATTTTATATCTTTTTGTGGATATTATGAATAGAATTATTTTCTCATTATATTTTCTAACTAAGCATTGTTAGTATATGTGAAAGCTAAGGTGTGTGTACATTTGTAACTGGTTGCCTTACCAAACACAGTAATTTTAGTATATTTCAATTGATTTTTAAAAATATTTTTAAGTAGCCCTAATGCAATCTGGGAATAATGATAATTTTATCTCCTTTCAAATAGATAACATTTTATTTTTATTTATCATCTTAAAACATTAAGTAGAACATTAAAAATAGTGTTAAATAAATGTGGTGATAGTGAGCAGCGTTTTCATCTGTTTTGTTTTAAGAACACGCTCTTGTGATTTACCATACTGAGTGGTGTTGGCTCTTGGTTTAAAGGAAGAAAAATATGTTAGAGTAGAATCATTCTTGTCAA
>NW_007821866.1:0-847 GCF_000696425.1 Galeopterus variegatus
CTACTACAGTTCATTAGATGTTGGGTGAATATCATCAATAAATATAGTTTACTATAATCTTTTAATGGATTTCATTATTTGAAGGTATCATTAACTTAAAAATTATAATAATACTCCATTTATTACCATTCCCAAGCTATCATTTTGAAACACTGTTCATTTAAAACATAATGCAATCAAAAAATTCTAGCCATTCTAAGAATTTTTAATTTTTAGAAGTCTTAAGAGAAAAAAGCAACCAAAATTAATGTTAGTAACATTTTCTTTATCTAAATACATATAAAGTATTTTTATAGTAATATATAATCGCTGTAAAAAAGAAGTAAATATTTTCCTTTTTTTATTGTAACAGCTGATTGTACTTATCTGTGGGGTACAGAATAGAATATCATCACTTGTGTGCAATATGTAATGCTCATAACAGGATAATTAGTATATTCGACATTATACAATGTAATTGTTTTTTGTGCAATTCCTCCCTTACCCTTTTCCTCCTCTCCCTTTCCCACCTTGGTAACCTCAGTTCTGTTCTCTCATTTTGAAAGTTCAATGTATTATTGTGATTGTTCTATCTTACCTTTTTTCCATTTTTAAAAATGTATTTGTTTATTTTTTAGCTCCCACGTATGAAGGAGGACATGCTGTATTTCTGTTTCTGTGTTTGGCTTATTTAACTTAACATGATTTTCTCTACATTCATTATGTTGCTACGGGTGGCAGTATTTCAATCTTTTTTTATGGCAGAGTAGTATTCCATTGGGTATATATACCAAATTTTCTTTACCTAGTCTTCCAGTGATGGACATTTAGTTTGGTTCCATATCTTGGCTATTATAAATACAGCTTC
>NW_007821867.1:0-847 GCF_000696425.1 Galeopterus variegatus
AAGGTAACCATCTGCAAGCCAAGAAGAGAGGTCTCAGAAGAAATCACATCTGCAGATGCCTTGATCTTGACTTCTAACCTCCAGAACTCTGAGAAGTAAATTTCTGTTGTTTAAGCCACCCAGTCTATGGCATTTTGTTATGGCAGCCTAAGCAGACTAAGGCAGGCAGAGAGAAGAAACCTGATGCCATGTCCTGCTGTGGCTGGGGGTTGATTGATCTGCTGCCCAGAATACATTTGGGTAGGAATGGCAAGAGCTGCCATGCAGAAAAGCCTCTCATGTGGGGTCATGGATGTTAGGATTGCCTCTGAGAGGCACTCAGATGCATAGATGCTCTTTATTTAGAATGCAGGTCAAATGTTTATGCAGGAATTTTCCCCAACTTTATGAGGTAGTGGCAGTGGGAGACCTGGTATACATTTGTCCATAGCAGAGAGAAAAATTAGCAAGTCAGTGAACCATTATTCCTGGACTGAATCAGCTGTATACCTGCTATGGGTTGAATATGTCCCCTAAAGTTCATGTATTAGAAACTTTTTTTTTTTTGACTGGTAAGGGGATTGCAACCCTTGGCACGGTGTGGTCTGCACCACACTCAGCCAGCGAGTGCACCGGCCATCACTATATAGCATCCAAACCCGCAGCCTTGGTGCAACCAGTGCCATACTCTCCTGAGTGAGCCACGGGGCCGGCCCTCATGTATTAGAAACTTAATCCCCACTGTGACAGTGTTAACAGGGTGGGAAATCCTATTGTGGTAATTGAAAAGTGGCGCCTTTTTTTTTTTTTTGTCAATATACAATGTAGTTGATTATGTCCCATCACCGAAACCTCCCTCCCTCTTCCC
>NW_007821868.1:0-847 GCF_000696425.1 Galeopterus variegatus
TGGCAGGAGGAGGGAGGGAAAGAACCCAGTGGGCTCTGGACTTGGGCAGAAGGCAGCAAGCTCTACTAAGATCCCACCAGTCAGGAGGCTCTGATTCCAAGGAAATGAGTGGCTTGGGGCCTGGACCCAACCTTCCCGACCCTTCCTTTGTTCATTTGCTCATTCATTCCACAGATGTGGATTGAGCGTCCACTCAGGGCCAGATTCTGTCCTGAATGCTGCTCAGTCAGAGAGGACTAAGACCCAATTGCTCCCCACCTCAAATGCTCACAATGTGTGGGGAGAGAGACCAAGTATCGCTGCTGGAGCTGTGTGCACAAAGCAGAGGAAACCCTGAGGAAGTGGAGCTGCTGTACACTCATATTTCCTTTTTTTAAATTAATTAATTATTATTATTATTTTACATTCTAAGATGTTGTTGTGGACCTGTTGGGAGGGAGAGGAAGGTGGGAAAGGGTAGAAGGACAAGGTGGGAGGAGGTGGAAGGAGGGGGTGTGTGGTCAAGGCCCATGGCACCCCCCTCATTCTGGCAGGGGAGCCCAGGGGGCTTCCTGTAGTGGCTGGGTAGTGGCTGGGCTGGACATAGACTTTGGCGGGGGGCATGGCTGAGGCCTTTGGCCCCCTAACACCACAGCTTGGGAGCCTGGTGGGCTTCTGGTCCTTCTAGGTTTTATAGGTGTTCTTTGGTGGTGTTAGGTCTTTACTGGTTAATATCAGAACTTTGGTCTGTGGGTTTTTTGTTTTTTCTTTCGGTTCTGTGTTGGATTATTTGCTGTTCACACCACATAAACTCTGCACTGGAACTAATTTGTTGTCCTTTGGTTACTTCTAAAATGGGGGAACTTCC
>NW_007821869.1:0-847 GCF_000696425.1 Galeopterus variegatus
TGCTAACATAGGAACAGGCTTGTGACCACAGAGCTACAGAGTGCAGAAATGCATTTAGCTGCTTAAAGCTCACAACTGGGACAAAAATGGAGTCAGTCATGTTATGAGGTGAGGCCCATTACACCATCACTGAGAACTGTCACATGGCTTGGAAAGAAATGTCACATCAAAGATGGGCAGCCTCAAACTAAACCAAGCAGGGCTTGTTTCCAAAGAGAATCCTTCATTTTAAGACCTCTCACTGTACCACCATGTGAGCCTCTGCCACGGTCACAGTCAGAGAAATGCCCCAGGCACAAGCAGTGCACCCAGTACAGCTGTTTCTATGTGGGTAAGCCCTGAAAATGTTTAAAGTGTTACAGGCCCTTTACAAGTCTTGCCTACTCTGTGCAAATCCCCTTAATATGGGCCATGGCAAGAGAATTTTAAGAAATAAGAATGACAGGTCAGACCTTACTAGGGATGGAATTAATCTCATCCAAACCAAATGGGCAAGAATGAGAAGTAGGGGGATGTTTCAAAGAAGAAAAAAGGAGGTGGATTTCCAGTTTCCTCTCTGGCATATGAGGAGCTTGGAAGTCATCATTGTATTTTAACAACAAGTAAAAAGCTAAGCACACTAAAAATCAACAACTCTTCTTAGAACCTTCAGAGAACTGAGGTCACAGGATAAATCACTGCCCCCAAATTGGGGAGACAGGCAGGCAGGCAAAGAGAATTACATATTACCAGAGTGCACTGCTGGAGCTGGTATGGGGGTAGAAAAACGTAAGTTTTCTACTGGCCTCAGTGTGGACAAGCTAATAGTAATCACCAGTGTGTAAATGTTGAGCTCTTTTACCTGCTT
>NW_007821870.1:0-847 GCF_000696425.1 Galeopterus variegatus
CCATATGACCCAGCTATCCCACTGCTGGGAATATATCCAAAGGAATGGAAAGGAATTATAAAGTCACATTATAGTGAGGTACTTCAAAAAGATAGACAAATTGATCAGTGGAACAGAGTGGAAGGCCATAAATAGACTCATATATGTATATCTAGATATAGATCTAGATATAGATTATATATAAGATTAACTGCTGTTTCTGACAAATGGGTCATGGAAATTCAACACATAGTGGATAATTTTTTTCAGACACAAAAAAATACAAACTGTAAAGCAAGCACAAAAATAAAAAAATGGACTCTATAGAAATTAAGACATTTTGCTCTTAAAAAAAACACAACACTTGAGGAAAAAAAAGGTCCAGACACAGAGAGAAAAATTTTGGGATAAAGATCAGAATCTTTTTTTGTGTGTGTGGCCACAAAATGAGCCTTAATACTTTGAAAAGACTAAGATCACAGAAAATATGTTCTCTGATCACAATATCAGAAGGAAATTTAGAGAACTCACAAATGTGTGGAAATTAAACAACCCTGTCCTAAATAAACATTGGGGAGAAAGAAAAATCACAGGGAAATTAGAGAGTACTTTGAGATGAAAATCAAAGCACAGCACATCAAAATTTATATGATGCAGGGCTCATGTAGTGCTTAAAGGAAAGTTTATACTCATGAACACCTATATGAAAAATAAGAAAAATCTCAATTTAGTAATGTAAGCTTCTACTTTAAGAAAATCAAAAAGAACAGCAAACTAAATCAAAAGCAAATGTAAGCAGCAAATAACAAAGATTACAACAGAAATATATGAAATAGCGAATTAAAAAAAATAGAGAAAATCAACAAAA
>NW_007821871.1:0-847 GCF_000696425.1 Galeopterus variegatus
GGAGGTCAGTGGCACCTGTAGATTTTGTGTCTTGGACACCTCCAGGACTCTGTGTGGCTCCAACTGTGGTCAGAGCTACCTTTGTGTTGTGGTGAATGAGCATCGGGAACGAATGCAGGCGTTTCTTAAACTAGCAATGCCACTTACATCCAGTCTGGGGAGACTTGATTCTCTTTCTTGTTTGGGTCTTTTGTTCCATGACAGATGATTCTGTTTTACTTCATCTTTGTGAAGCCTGAAGGGCTAGTGATTTCTCTGTACAATTTTGAAAGTTTTTGGTATTTTAGGGAAATTTGAAACCTTTATGGAGTTTGCTATTCATTCTCACTTTTTTTCTTCTTATACTCTGTTTCGCTCACACAGAAGTTACCCAGTTATAAAAATGCCAGTTTTCCCCCTGAGTACCGTTGCCTTGGCAAGCTTTTTATATAATGCACCAAATTTACTGTTCTAGGATCCATTTTATTATATCTTTTTCAGAGCACTCGTTTCAATAGAGAGGGAAATTTTAATCATTTGGATGCCTGCAGATTACAGAGGGCTCCCTTCCTGTCTCATCTTGTAACTTCTTGTCATCTGTTTTTTTGACATTTTGACATCTAATGCTTCTAAATAACCCAGGGTAGAAGAAGGATGAGTCATGGAAAAATATTATGCAAGTAGGAAACTTTGCCAAAGGTAAGTTTAATTTTAAGTTAAATGAAAGAAAAAAAAGAAGAAAAACAAATCAAACCAACTTACAGTGCTGACTATAAGTCGGCTTAATTGTTTTTTTTTTTTTTACTCTGTGGTTTAAGTATTTTAAAGCTATTAGTATTCTTAGTTTCTGATCCTAAACACAGACATG
>NW_007821872.1:0-847 GCF_000696425.1 Galeopterus variegatus
GGGAGCTAAAAAAAAAAAAAAACAAATTAATTCACCCACATACACACACAAAAAAACCCAGGGTGGGGTGGGGAAGAAGATATAACAACTATACTTTTATGAAGTTGTTACAACAAGCAAACGGAAAGGACATTCTTGGGGGGGAGGGGAGAGAGGGAGGAGGGAGGGAGGTGTCGGTGATGGGCCATAATAATCATATACAGTGTATATTGACAAAATAAAAATTTAACGAAAAAAAAAGTATAAAACTGAAATGAAAAGTTCACTAGAAAGGCAAAACAGTATTTCAACAGGTAGAAGAAAGAATTAGTGAACTGGAAGATAGGTCAATTGAGATTAACCAGTCTGAGGAACAGAAAAAAAAAAAAAAGAAAAGAAAAATGAACAGAGCCTCAGAGATCTGTGGGAACCATCAAGTGTACCAACATACACATGAAAGATTCCTGGAAGGAGAGGAGAGAAAAAAAGGAGCAAAAGAATACTTGAAGAAATAATGGCCAAAACCCTTCCAAATTTGATGAAAAACATTAATCTACATATCCAATGAGCTCAAACTTCAAGTAGGATAGACTATGAGATATCCACACCCCAAAACATTATATATCTATGATGAATTCATCAGGAATTATTTCATTTAGATGATGGTTTGGTTGTTTTTATAGCTGGTGATAACTATTCAAGTATTTGTGTTTATTTAATGAGATGTGGTTTTTTAACATAAAAGGGTGCTAGTTTGGCTCCTCTGCAAAGTGTACATACATACATATTTTTTCTCTTTTTTGAAATAAATTTTGGCTTACAAAGAAAAAGAAGGGGGTGGGGCCGGCCCGGCGGCGCACTGGATAGT
>NW_007821873.1:0-847 GCF_000696425.1 Galeopterus variegatus
CTTATCCATGTTGCTGCAAATGGGGGAATTTCCTTCTTTTTTTGTGGCAGAATAATATTTCATGGTGCATATATACCACAGTTTCCTTATCCAATCATTCATCAGTGGATATTTAGGTTGGTTCCATGTCTTGGCTATTGTAAACAGAGCTGCAATGAACATCAGAGTGAAGGTATCCCTTCGACATGATGATTTCCATTCCTCTGGGTATACACCCAGAAGTGGGATTGCTGGCCTTCACATCTTGGGCACAAGGGGTGACAACCATCTTTGTATCTCATGAATATTCATAACCAATGTAAATAAATAAATAAAGGAAGGAATTATGCCATCCTTACCTACTAAGGCTAGGTTCCTGAAGGTTTCCAGCATCACATTTCTGTAGAGTTTCCTCTGAGCAGGACTCAGAAATGCCCACTCCTCCAGGGTGAAGTACACAACCACATCTTCAAAGACCACTGAATCCTGAAAGAAAACACATACGTGTGCAGGAGGATGGGTGAAACATCACTGGGAACTGGACTCAACTCATGCAAAGTTCACACAAGATCCTGTGGTCTCCCAACATTTATTTATGACTCGGTTATCAGGCCTCTGCCTCTCTGTCCATACGCCCTCCTGTCTCATAGGGCTTGTTTGTGTTTTTTTGAAACATAAAAGTTGCACATAAAAAAAAGAAACACAGAAACAAGTAACTAAGACCAAAAATTTAAAAGAGATTATTATAAAGTAGCAAAAGAAAAAGTAACAATAAAATACAGAAATATTTGACACTGTATACTCAAATGTCTTTTTTTTTTGTCTTTTTTCCGTGTCCGGCAACGGATCGCAACCCTCAGTGTTGCCC
>NW_007821874.1:0-847 GCF_000696425.1 Galeopterus variegatus
CGCTCAGCCAGTGAGCGGGAACCGGTCTGTACGTGGGATCTGAACCCTCGGCGGGAGTGCCACTGCGCTTCCAAAGCGGCGCACTGTAGCAGTGCACCACCGGGCTGGCCCTTGGCTTCACATATTTTGATACTCTGTTAGGCAACTACATTTTTTTTTTTTTTTTTTAAAAGATGACCGGTAAGGGGATCTCAACCCTTGGCTTGGTGTTGTCAGCACCACGCTCAGACAGTGAGCAAACCGGCCATCCCTATATAGGATCCGAACCCAGGGCCTTGGTGTCACCAGCACCGCACTCTACCGAGTGAGCCACGGGCTGGCCTGGCAAATACATATTAAATAAGAATTGTCTTCTTGGAGAATTGACTCCTTTATCATTATGTAATGCCCTTCTTTATTTCTGATAACTTTCCTTACTCTGAAGTCTATTTTGTTTGAAATTAATATGGCTACTTTCACTTTCTCTTGTATCTTTCTCCATCTCTTTACTTTTAATCTATACATAGGTACTTCAGGAAGTTTGTGGAAAAATGGAATTGAAAGATACTATGAATCTTTCCATGAACGTTTTGAAGTACCCTCAGTTGTGTCTTTGTATATAAAGTGGGTTTCTTGCAGAAAACGTATAGTTGGGTCTTATTTTTGATCAACAATCTCAGTCTTTTAACTGGTGTATTTAGACCATTAATGTTTAAAGTGATTATTGATATAGTTGGGTTCATATCTACCATGTTTGTTACTGTTTTTGATTTGTTGCCCTTGTTCTTTGTTCTTATTTTGTCTCCACTCTTCTATTTCCATTTGTGGCTTTTTTTTTTCCTTTTTGTCTTTTTTTTTTTATTGACCG
>NW_007821875.1:0-847 GCF_000696425.1 Galeopterus variegatus
TCTGGCCATGGAAGAGATCAGACCGTCAAGCACTGTCCACAGCAGATTTTTTTTTTTTTTTTTCGTTTTTACAAGAAGTATTTGATGCTCAGACAGATGAGATGCAGATTCAGGAAAACATCCAACATAGTGTACCTCCACCTTTGCTAAAGTTGCCCTAAAGTGAATACCTCCTTTGTGTTGCTTTCACAGACTTCCCCGTTAACAGAACAAGCCTTTTCTTAGTCTCTTTTTTTGACTTTTATTTGTTGAGCAAACATTTACTGCGCAGGAAGAGGGCTCAGGCGCGGTGCTGGTCTTGCTGTGAACCTTCCAGAGGCGCCGTTTATGAAACTCTTTCCTCGGAGTGACCATGGAAGGAACAGGGGCATCTGACGGGGACACCTCTCTTTGTCACAGCACGGTAACTGGCACTAGGTTAAGCTCCATAAAAATCAAGCTTGTCGAGAATCAATCAGCCAACACACTGGGTGTGAGTATTTCAGCATCTGGAGATTTCCGCTAGAGCCGTCACAGACCCGGCGACGATCCAGGAGCACTTCTGTCCTCTCTCCGACCAAACCCTTCCTGCCGCGACCTCCAGCACCCAGGCCTGGCGCGAGTGTTCCTGAGGGTCGCGCCCGGATGTCCCCCTAAGCTCGATTCCTCTCTCCCTCCAGTGCGGGGCTGGGGGCCCAGGTGCGCCAGAGCCCCCGAGACGACCAGGGAAATGAGCGGCTTTACCGCCCAGCCAGCCACGCCCACGTCCTTCCTCCGCGACCTCAGGCGACAGGCGAAACCTGGGGCGACCGGCGGCCGCGAGCGCCGCTCCGGGAGGAAGCCCGGGGGGAAGCGGGGCGCGCGCCTC
>NW_007821876.1:0-847 GCF_000696425.1 Galeopterus variegatus
GCTTTGCAGGAAAAGAAATTTCTTTCTTCTCCCCTACATTTTTTTGGCTCTTACTGTTTTATGAGACAAAATCCTTGTAGATTCTCATAAAAGCTAGGGATCCCTTTCCCCTCAAAAAACTGTACACTCTTGAATACATGCAAAGATGTTTAGGCAATTTCCATTTGTGTATCATCCCCTTAGGGCAGAGGTCTGTGAAAGGAATGAGTTGAATTTAGGAGGCCAAACTTGGATGAAAAATAAAATTACATCTCTCTTTTCACAAACCTCTACTTAAATGAGCATTTTCTTCCATCATGAATGTATGCAACAAACTACAGGAGATCAGCATTATGCTTAATTTGTTCCCCAATAGAAATCACAGATATTTTCATGTTACACATTTGTTGACATGTCACAAAATATCATTAATTCTCATCACTACCCTGAAAATATAATAGTTATTAGACGTACCACTATGTCTTGTTATTTAATGCATCGAGACATTATTCTATCATTAATCTTTTTAAAAAAATATTTTGAAAACTGTATTTCAATATCAGTTTCTTTCTTTCCCTACAAGTTTTATCTCATGCATTTAAAAACATTATCCCAAGAATACAGGCTTCTCCAGATCACCAAAGAGATACATGCCAACAAAATACTTTTGAGAAACTCTGCCTTGGGAATCCATAGATTGCAAGCTAAGAACCTTTGTCTCACAAGGCAAAAATCTCCAGCTGACTTATAATGTAAAAACTTCTAAATTCATGTTTTAATAATTAATTTTTAAATTTGATATTTTTTAAAAGTTTGTAATATATATTTACATGGCTCAAAATTCAAAAGGTACATAGTAAATAATCAA
>NW_007821877.1:0-847 GCF_000696425.1 Galeopterus variegatus
AAGAAATTAAACAGGAAATCAAAACATTTCTTGAAACTAATGAAAATAATGACACATCATATCAAAACTTGTGGGATACTGCCAAAGCAGTTGTAAGGGGAAAATTTATTGCATTAAATGCTTACTTCAGAAGAATGGAAGGATGGCAAATAAATAACCTAACACATCACTTCAAAGATATAGAAAAACAAGAACAATCAAAACCTAAACTTAGTAGATGGAAAGAAATAATTAAGATCAGTGAAGAACTAAATAAAATAGAAACACAAAAAACAATACAAAAGATCAATGAAACAAAAAGTTGGTTCTTTGAAAAGATTAATGAAATCGGCAAACCTTTAGCAAGACTAACTGAGAAAAGAAGAGAGAAGACCCAAATAAAAAAATTAGAAATAAAAAAGGTGAAATTATAACTGACACCTCAGAAATACAAGAAATCATTAGAGACTACTATACACAACTATATACTAACAAATTTGAAAATCTGGAGGAAATGGACAAATTTCTGGATGAAAACAAGCTACCAAAACTGAGGCAAGAAGATATCGAAAATCTTGGGGCTGGCCCGGTGGCGCACTGCTACAGTGCGCTGCTTAGGAGCGTGGTGGCGCTCCCACTGAGGGTTCGGATCCCACATACAGACCAGCCGCTCACTGGCTGAGTGAGGTGTGGGTGCAACACCGAGGGTTGCGATCCCGTTGCCGGTCCCGGTTCGGTACGGGCGCGACACGGAGGGTTGCGATCTGTTGCCGGTCACGAATAAAGACAAAAAGGATAAAAAAAAAAAAGAAGATATAGAAAATCTGAACAAACCAATGACAATAAAAGAGATTGAAGCTGTTATCAG
>NW_007821878.1:0-847 GCF_000696425.1 Galeopterus variegatus
TATATATATACCACGTTCTTAGAAAATAGTGATTTGATTTTAACATAATGCACTTTTTCTTTAAAAACGTATAAAGTTTTTCAGGGCCTTCTTTTCATGAAAATACTTCAGTGTAGTCAAAGATCTAAGAGATACTCGATAAAATCCTATTTTACTTAGATTTTTTTCATGTTCAAAAAATCCTGTTTTACTTAGAACTTTTGCTTGAGGAGTTAAATATTATGAGAGGAACTGTGATGTGATGGGATATCCATAGGTTTTGAGTCCAGATGATTTTGCCAACTCAGTGACTGAGCCCAAGTCCAGCACTCCAACAACTTCAGTTTCTCTAAAAATGGAGATAGCAACATTGTATGTATACACACAGACACATATATACAGACACACCCATACACATTCTTAAAACAATGCCAAGTACCTAAGTAACTAAAAATGAAAGCTAATTAAAAAAAATTGACAAATATTTATTGAATGGCAGTTATGTGTCAGGCATATTATTATAATGATCATTATTATGTTTGTGTAAATTGACATTTTACACAAAATAGATGAGTCACTTTTTAAAGGTAATATTGGTGAGAATTTCCCTTTGGACAAGCTGGAAAATTTATTTTGTTGAAGATTCTTACAAACATCAATTGTTTTTAAGAAAATAAAATTGTTCTGAGGTATCAAAATTCAAGATAAAGTGCTGAAGATATAAGGATTAGTTGAATTATAATCACTCCAGAAGACATAATGGAAGGAAAAGGTGAACTGGAAGCAGTAGTATGTAGTGGTTGAGGAATTAGGAAGCTAATGCAGGTTGGACTGCAATGTTAAACACTGAGGACAGGAAACAATGTAG
>NW_007821879.1:0-847 GCF_000696425.1 Galeopterus variegatus
GGAAATCCTATTATGGTAATTGAAAGGTGGAGCCTTGAAGAGGTGATTGGATCATAGGACCGTGTAGTAGTGAGTGGATTAAAAATGGTGGTCAGGGGCATGGTTCTGAGGGCTTTAAAAGGAGAGGAGAGTTTGTCTTTGTCTCTCTCTCTCACTAATCCTGCTTTTTATCTTGGGTCACCAGCCTGCTCCTCTACCGTATTCTCGGTACTGGCATTTAAATATAATAATATAAAGGTTGCAATCACAGTCACTCTGGAGTCAGTCTTCCAGAGTCCAAATCAGAATTTTATCACTTTCTAAGGGGGGTGGGGGGGAGAAGGAGGAACAATTTTATCACTTTCCAGCTGAATGATATCAGGTAAGTTATTTTATCTCTGTAAGCCTCAATTAGAAAAAGACAAACTTAGAAAAACAAATTAAAAAGATGGGTCCTTCCAAAGCAATTTTTCTGGTTTTTTGTCAACTATATAATGTTCTTTTAAATTAAATTTAGAAATTTTCTAAAGTTCTATAGAACAAACTTAAAAAGACCTATTGAATATAACTAACTTTGAAGGCATTTGTTAAATGAGATAGTTTACTGTATTTAAAGGTGCGCTGTCTAGAATCAGATCAGAGTTTCAATAATTATTCTGCTAAGTATAAACCATATGACCTTGGGGAACGATATCTCTCTAATCCTACTTTCCCACATGTAAAATGGATGTAATAGCACCTCTGTAAAGGTTACTGTATGAATCAAATAAGATCATATAGGTAAAAAATTTAGCACAGTGCCTGTAACATACCAAGCACTTATTAAATGTTACTCAATATTATTAAATTACTACTTTTTTTTTTTTTT
>NW_007821880.1:0-847 GCF_000696425.1 Galeopterus variegatus
TGCTGCTTGCTCCAAAAAGGCAAGGTACTTCCCCTTGCATGGCTTTAAACCCTCTCTAGACACTTGCCATATGAGAAAAATTAATCTCATTTTGACATGTAGCTTTTTTAAAAAAAGAAAAAGAAAATAGATGAGAAGTCTAATTGTGAAATGAAAGTAAAGAATAACATTTAAAAGATGATTTTTTTAAAGAATGCACTTTCTTTTCAAAAACAAAAAAAAAAATAAAGATTCTTTATGAGTCATTACTAGTGAGCATATCTCTAGTGTATAAACTTATAGGAAAAACCTGGCGCCATTAAACCCAGAAAATATGTCCTCCCGTAACAGACAGCTGTCTCCGCTGCAATCTAAGTGTGCTTTTTGCTTAGATCATGCTCCGTAAGTCACATCATGGAATCAATACAGGAAAGCACACAGAGCCAGCCACACTACAGACCACGTGGAGGAGCAGGTTCAAGCCACACAGCTCCTCTGTTCCTTTCCTCGCACTTGCTGCACCGCTCTTCCCAGGAAATGCATCTGGATAAGTGCACGCCTCGGTTTCTACTTCATGTGTGAACACGCCTTGTGGGGTTCCCAATGTTGGTCCTTTCAGCATAGTTTCTAGGTAAGTAGAACCTAAAAAAACAGACCTCCAACAGGCAGGTGACAAGCAATCCATTCTGCACCTCACCCTACTCCTTTCTGAGTTTTCAACAATGCACCAGTAACAACTACAGTTAGGTTAGAAGGGATTGGCTTCTCCAGAAATGCTCATCACCCTGTGGAAGACACCATCAGAACTGAACATTTTTTTTTTCCTTTTTGTCTTTTTTACTGACCGGTAACGGGATCGCAACCCTCG
>NW_007821881.1:0-847 GCF_000696425.1 Galeopterus variegatus
CATAAAATATGAATGAAAATTCCTATTATAAAGTGTTGTTTTGAGGTTAAGTGGCATAATATGTGGAAAATATTTAGAACTGTGCCTAACACACAGTAAGTTCTCAATATATGATAGCAATTACTTTCATTATGGTTTACAGTAGTCGCTGAATAAATAACATGGTCCCTAGTGAAGTGTTACTATTTGAGTTAATAGCACAGAAGGATATTTATGTAATGGGAGTATCCAATTTATTTAAATCTTTGTGGCTGATTTTTTTAAAAGGCAATAAATAAATCTCATTTTATTATTTCATCTAGAAATCACAAGGACACCTCACGTTTTCACATGTAAAATAATGGGGTGAAATGACATTTTCTCCAAGGTAGATTCTAGCTATGAACAATCATACTCATATTTTTGGGATGCTCCTTACTGGGGAACACGCTTTCTGTTCCTTTGAGGATCCTTGATTTTGACAAGACTGCCTCACACATATTAAACGATTAAATAAGCATTTTGTATAATTGCTCTTGTAAGATGTGAGACTTGACTAGAATTCTGCCATGAAACACTTTCTTCATAATTATTTGGTTTTTTTCCTTTCAGGAGTTACAAAATCAGTACAAGGAAGCACTATAAAAACAAAATTTAAAAAAAGAAAATGCAATTTTGAAAATAGGAAGAAATGAACTTCAGGGCTGATTCAAATCTCTAATAAATAGTCCAATCGATCAATCATATCATGTCGTTTTCTACATTCTCCAGTTTATGTGTATTCTTTCCTAAGCATTAGACTTTATCATTTTCAGATTGTTCCATGTATCTGTTAGGCTACCCATTTAAAGCTATGCAGTGGCTATTT
>NW_007821882.1:0-847 GCF_000696425.1 Galeopterus variegatus
GTGGGAGCGCCGCCGCACTTCCCAAGCGGTGCACTGTAGCAGTGCGCCACCGGGCCGGCCCTACCTCTGCTTTCCTTATGGAGATGGGTATATAAGCTCTGTACCTCAATGGAAAATTGGGACATTATTCTCCTGTGATTCCCCCATGTTTGGCTTCTCCCAGCACGTCAAATAATAAAATTTATAATGCCTTTTCTTCATCTTGATCTAAGTTTGTCAGTGATTTTTATTAATGAACCTTCAGGGGTGAAGAGGAAATTTTACCTTTGCCCCTTCAATCACCTCTTGCAGATGCTGAATGTGTGTGCACCAACCTGACTCTTAAGGTGTGTGTAAGTATGTTTATCATTCAATAAAACTGACTTTTTAGTGTACAGTTCTATGGTTTTTAACATGTGTTAAAATTCTCATAAGCACTATCAAGATTAGGATATAGGACAATTCCGTCATCCCAAAGAACTCCCCATGCCCCACCTTTACAGTCACACCGTCTCCCACTCCTAACCTCCAGCAACCACTAATCTGTTCTCCATCACTACGCTTTTGTCTTTTTGAGAATGTCATACAGATGGAATCGTATTCTATGTAAACTTTTGAGACTGGCTTTTTTCACGGACTATAATTCTCTTTGCAATTCATGCAAGTTTTTTATATTAATACTGTGTTCCTTTTTCTTGCTGAATGGATCACATTTTATGGATAGACTATAGTTTGTTTATCATTCACTTATTGCAGGATATTTGGGTGGTTTCCTATTTTGAGTGATTATGAATAGAATGCTATAAGCATTCAGGTACAGGTTTTAGTGTGAACGTAAGTGTTTCGTTTTCTAGGGTGTATGCCTGGA
>NW_007821883.1:0-847 GCF_000696425.1 Galeopterus variegatus
TCATCTTCATCTGAGCCTCACCAGCTGTGATGGAATCACAGGACAAAACACATGGTATGAAGGGTTTAACAGTGAGTGAGGCTGGAGGAGAGGTAGTATTGGGAGGGCGGACAGAAAGGCCAGTTTAGCTGTGTAGGATGTGCCTGTTCTTAGAAGACGCACATTTCGCTTGAATTTTTCTACACTCCCAGATGAAGCTCTGTCAAGAATGTCTGTCCTATGGGAATGAAATCTTTTCTACAACCCATTTCTCCTCCCATGAGTCCCATCGAGTCAAAGGCTAGCACCTCGACAGCAGTTCAATAGCCCCAGAGAGACCCCTCAGAGAACCGGACACCAGGGAGGGACACATCTGAGAAGCTCTCCCAGTGGTGATTTGGCTTTGTGACCTCCGTCTGTGATGTTTAGATCCTGTCAAGTGGCATCCCAATGATGCTTGGACTGCACTGCAGGTCACGAAGCCCTGCGAGCACTCTGGGAGGCCAAGGACGTGAGAGCAAGTGAAGGTCAACAGAGAACTGGTGTCAGCGCCAAGGATGGAACTTGATTCCCTAATTCCTGTTCCAGAGCTCAAGCAGCCTGGCCTTGCTAGGGCCAGCCCGTTTCTCTTCAAGCTGTCATTTGCTTTTTGGTCATTTACACGCCATTTGCTAACTGTTCATGATTCCTGTGCAATTTTGCTCAGAACATGGGAAACAAAGGGACCCTTGTGCTTGTCTCTGCTGTCATCAGTGGATGAAATTGCCTGGGCAAAGTACAAGATTTCTCTTGCTACACTTGATGGAATTTTTTTTTTTTTGGTTGCATAAACAATTTTAGGAAGAAAATGTGTGTGTGCAACGTAGGT
>NW_007821884.1:0-847 GCF_000696425.1 Galeopterus variegatus
TTCACACACAGAAGACCACTGCTTGCGAGTGTCGCACCTTGCTGATAGCAAGAGGTTCCCCATGGCCGCAGCAAACCTGCAGTGGTAACTCTGCTCACTTACTGCTACATATGTCAATTCTCTTCAGCAAGGACGCATAAGTCACTTGCACTCAGCTGGATTAAAATATAGAACTTAGGAAGTCAACTTTTTTGAGTGAGCTGGCCTATGTATTTGGTTTCCATTACAATAAATGAGAAACAGTATTGAACCTCATATTTTTATTTAAACAAATAGGATGCTTATAAACTTTCAAAAAACCCTCATGTTTTAGATAATAAAGAAGGCAAGATCAGGTTGTCCAATATGATTTAAAGCTGAAAAATGTTGCATAGGTTCTAGTAAAATGATTTAATTAAGAAGTAAATCAAAATGCATAAGCCACAGCTATTGACATGATTATAAGTGCTGATTACTCAAGTGAAATTAACTAGTCACAAATTTCCCAAGAACACTAAGTTACTCCCCAGCAGCAGCAGAACAGGTGATTTTACTCGATATTGAACACATGCTGGACTGTTATCTTTTCCTGAATATAAGGAAAACAATTGACAGTTTACTGGGCAGTGTCTAAAAAGAAGATCAGGAACACTTTACTTCCACAATCAATATAGGAATTATGACCTCAAGAGGAGGAGAGACCTATGGAGTGCATGAAGACGGGAGACGCCGCAATGAGAGAAAGAAAAAACCACTCCAACAATTTCAAATCTCGGCTGCTTCCAGGCTGGAGCCACTGAGTGCACGGAGCAGGAGACACAGCTGTGCCCTTCAGATGAAGTTGCTTGGAGGCAGCAGGAAAGAAGAG
>NW_007821885.1:0-847 GCF_000696425.1 Galeopterus variegatus
AAGCGGCGCACTTATCCAGTGCGCCACCGGGCCGGCCCCTATATATTAATCTTAAAGTTTAAGAACTTCCATGAATTCTTTGTTTAGGAACAGGATGTCGACATGGAATCACAAGGTATTTCCCCAAGGCTACTAAGTTTGAGAGAGCCTGTTTGAATTCCATATCATTATTTGTTAATTTCTTTTTTTTTTTTTTAAAGATGACCGGTAAGGGGATCTTAACCCTTGACTTGGTGTTGTCAGCACCACGCTCAGCCAGTGAGCGAACCGGCCATCCCTATATGGGATCCGAACCCAGGGCCTTGGTGTTATCAGCACCGCACTCTCCTGAGTGAGCCACAGGCCGGCCCATTATTTGTTAATTTCAACACAGGAATTTGCAGGGGACACAAACGTTCAGGCCACAGTGTGGGGGCTGTGGTCTATACTATCGAGAAAACCCTTCCCCTCACTGTAGCGTTGAACGTACAGACCCAAGGTGGGGAGTGGGGGTGGGCTCGCTGCACATTCCTAGGGCTTTAACACTGCAAGGGGGGTGACAGGCAGAGAGGCCTGAGCAGAGGGCGACCCAGGGCTGACACTGCTCTTAGAATAATCTGGAACATTTGCAAACACTCTGAGAAGTACAGACAAAGACACAATAAATACTGTGTTCCCACCACTCAGACTGAACAAATGATAACACTGTGGTATGTTCGCTTCAAATCTTCTTTCACTGTGTATCACATCCACAGTGTGTTATATATCTACAATACGATTATATCCAAACAACCTACAGACTTGGTGTTTTTAAACTTTGTATAAATGGTACCTTGCTGTTTGTGACATTCAGCAACTTGCCATCCTC
>NW_007821886.1:0-847 GCF_000696425.1 Galeopterus variegatus
CAGTACAGGATACTAAGTACAGTAGTATGTGATTAATTACACACAACAGATATAAAAGATATAAAGGAGGGAAAGATCATTTACTCTAAAATAATCTGGAAAGAATAGAGAAGGTGAAATCTGAGGTAGATTTTGAAGGATGGGTGAAAACTGGATAAAGGAAAGAGGGGAAAGGGATATGTACCTAGTGGAATAATGTGACCAAAAGCATCTTGGGGGTGAGAGAGTTTAGTCTGGGAACTGTAAAGTTTGAGAGCTGGTATTTGATATGGTGATCAGGTAAGAGACCTGAATGTACTAAAGCTAGAAAGGTTGATTTGGAACAGGTAGTGGAGGACTTTGAAATATGGAAAGTGAGGATATATTTTATCAGTTACCATTGTGTTATGTGCCATGTTCTTAGGTTTTTTCTTAAGGTGAAACTTGAGCAATGGTTTTGGAAAATCGAACCTTCAGAAGTATGCAGAATACACATTGCAGTGAAGAACATGGGAGGTGCAGGGTATATGTGATTTTCATAGTACCCAAGTGTGAGGTGAGAAAGACATGAACCAGTTATGTGATGGTAAGAATGGAATTAAGGAATGGCTGCCAATTACATCAGAATGAAGACTTCACAGTGCACAATTGCTGGTTAGGTAAGGAGTTGGAATAGTGCGGTACATGAAGGGGGAGTAAAGAAAGATAAGGACAGAGCACATATAAGAGGTGGATACAAAGTTGTGTAAACTCTCCCCCAAATGCATCCATGCTTATGGGGTGAGTTGTAGATTCATTCATGAATATCTGCAAAGCACTTTGAGATCATCTGTTGAGAAGTGTACTATATATATTTTAATAAATCAGA
>NW_007821887.1:0-847 GCF_000696425.1 Galeopterus variegatus
GCCGGGGGGGGGGGGGGGGGGATGAGGAACACTGGTGAAGTCCATGTCTAGGGGCACAGACTCTAAAAAGACGGAGACCTAATCATAGAACTACAGAAAACTTCCCCTCCCCCCACACCTAACTACCACATTACTAAATGCCTGTTTACCACAGCTCCTTTTATCCAATACTTCATGACTGGAATTACAAGGCACACTGAAAGTGTGAAAAGAAAGAACAAGCATTAGAACCAGCCTCATATATGGCAGTGATAGTGGAATAATCAGACTTGAATTTAAAACAACCGTGATTAATATGCAAACGACTCTAAAGGAAAAACTAGACAACATGAAAGAACACATGGGTCATGTAAACAGAGATGGAAATTCTAAAATAAAAACCAAAAGAAAAATTCTAGAGAATAAAAACACTACCAGAAAGAATGAGTGCCTTTGATGGGCTCATTAGTAGACATGACAGAGCTGAAAAAAGGAAGGTCTGAGCTTAAACATGTCTCAGTACAAACCTCCAAAACTAAACAGAAAAGAATATCCAAGACTGTTGGATAATTACAAAGTGTAACATATGCATAATAGAAATACCAAATGGAAAAGATAGGTTAAAAAAACAGAAAAAATATTTGAAGAAATAATCACTGTGGCTTTCCCCCAAATTAATGTCAGACACAAAACCACAGGTCCATGAAGGTCAGAGAACAATAATAAGTCAATAGACAGAGAGGATGGCACGTGTTCGGGGACACAAAGTGAGAACTCTGTACTTAACTGTTCAATTTTGCCATGAACGTAAAACTGCTCTAAAAGACAGTCTATTAAAAAACAAAACAAAACAAAACACAACAACAGG
>NW_007821888.1:0-847 GCF_000696425.1 Galeopterus variegatus
CTTCCCTGATTGCTCTGGATGGTACTTCCAATACTATGGTGAGTAGGAGTGGCGAGACTGGACATCCTTGTCTTTTTCCTGTTCTTAAGGGAAAAGCTTTCAACTTTTCCCCATTCAGGATGATTTGGCAATGAGTTTGTCATATATGGCTTTAATTGTGCTGAGATACATTCATTCTATGCCTAATTTGTTGAGAGTCTTTATCATGAAGGGATATTGAATATTGTCAAATGCTTTTTAAGTATCTCTTGAGATAATCATATGCTTTTTGTCTTTGATTTTGTTGATGTGGTGTATTACATTTATTGACTTGTGTATGTTGAAACATCCTTGAATCCCTGGAATGAGTCCCACCGGATGCTGCTGTATTCTGTTTGCTAGTAATTTGTTGATGAATTTAGCATCTAACGTGGTGTATAATTTTATGGATGTGTTGCTGTATCCTATTTGCTAATATTTTATTGAGGATTTTTGCATCTATATTCATTAAATATATTGGCCTGTAGTTTTTTATTTGTTGTATTTTTGTCTGGTTTTGGTACCAGGGTAATGTTTGCCTCATAGAATGAGTTTGGGATAATGATCTCTGTTTCAGTTTTCTGGAAGAGTTTGTACAGAATTGGTATTAAGTCTTCTTTAAAGGTTTGGTAGAATTCTGCAGTGAAGCCATCCAGTCCTGGGTTTTTCTTTGTTGGGAGACTGTGGATAACAGCTTCAGTCTCTTTGATTGTTATTGGTCTGTTCAGATTTTCTGTGTCTTCTGGATTTAGTCTTGGTAGTTTGTGTGTGTCCAGAAATGTATCCATTTTCTCCAGATTTTCAAATTTGTTGACACATAGGTGTTTAT
>NW_007821889.1:0-847 GCF_000696425.1 Galeopterus variegatus
GTCTTTGAGCCAGCAACCTGCTGTGCCACAATTCTTATCTTGCAACAGAGACTTATAGCCTAAAGATTTCTTATCCTTGCAAGGTCAATATTTGAAACTGCAAGGCTTTGGAAAACCAGGCCCTGTGAAGTACATATGCTTTTTAGTATATTCCACATCAAAGAACACCTATAAACATCTAGAAGGACCAGAGGTCCCCTGGACTACCAAGCCAGAAAGTGGGGAGGGTTGGGGGTCTAAACATCTAGAAGGACCAGAGGTCCCCTGGACTACCAAGCCAGAAAGTGGGGAGGGTTGGGGGTCTAAACATCTAGAAGGACCAGAGGTCCCCTGGACTACCAAGCCAGAAAGTGGGGAGGGTTGGGGGTCTAAACATCTAGAAGGACCAGAGGTCCCCTGGACTACCAAGCCAGAAAGTGGGGAGGGTTGGGGGTCTAAACATCTAGAAGGACCAGAGGTCCCCTGGACTACCAAGCCAGAAAGTGGGGAGGGTTGGGGGTCTAAACATCTAGAAGGACCAGAGGTCCCCTGGACTACCAAGCCAGAAAGTGGGGAGGGTTGGGGGTCTAAACATCTAGAAGGACCAGAGGTCCCCTGGACTACCAAGCCAGAAAGTGGGGAGGGTTGGGGGTCTCAGCAATGCCCCCTGACACCCACAACCAGTCCTGAAGGTGGCAAACAAGAGCCCCAACATGCACAGCCAGCCCAGTGGCAACTACAAAGCTGCCAGAGGAAGTGCACTGTGAGCCGGGGTGGTGGGGGGCCTCAGCCTAGCGGCAAACACCGAACCACCACAGGAAGCACCCTGAGCTCTCCTGATCAGGGGCGGTGGGGGGCCAGGGGCCTC
>NW_007821890.1:0-847 GCF_000696425.1 Galeopterus variegatus
CCACATTGAGATATCACTCATCCCAGTTAGACTGGCTAAAAAGACAGAAAGTAACAAATGCTGGCAAGGATGGGGAGAAAGGGGAACTCTTATACATTTGTGGTAGTATTGTAAATTAGCACAACTCTATGAAAAAAAAAGTACAGAGATTTCTCAAACAATTACAGATAGAACTACAATATAAACCAGCAATCCCACTACTGGCTATACACTTGTTATGGACTGATTGAATTGTGAAGCTTAATTCCCACTGTAACTGTTGCAGGTAGGAAATTCTATTATGGTAATTGAAAGGCAGGGCCTTGAAGAGGTGATTAAATTGTAGGACCATGCCATAGTGAATGGGTCGCCAGGAATTCTCTCTGTTCCACCATTTTTCAGTGTGATACCCTGCCATTAATGTCACCACCACCAAGGACTTCACCAAATGTTTTTCCTGGACTTTGGATTTCCCAGCTTCTGAAACTGAAATGGAAAGCACCATGTCAAAGGGACACTGGCACTGCTATGTTTATTACAGCTCTGCCACAACAGCTAACATATGGAACCCACCTAAATGTCTATCAACAGATGATTGGATAAAGAAAATGTGGTATATATATATATATATATATACACAATGGCATATTACTCAGCCATAAAAAGA
Source organism: Galeopterus variegatus (assembly GCF_000696425.1). NCBI lineage: Eukaryota > Metazoa > Chordata > Mammalia > Dermoptera > Cynocephalidae > Galeopterus > Galeopterus variegatus. The sequence goes on from NW_007821890.1 coordinate 647, forward strand.
ATGAAATTCTTCCATTCACTGAAACATAGTTGAACTGGGGGAAAATTATGCTACGTGAAAAAAGCCAGGCACAGAAAGAAATACTGAATGTTCTCACTCATATATGGCAACTAAAGAAGAGAACAAAACAAAACAAAACAAAAACAAAAAAATAAATAATAGTAAGTTGAACTATTAAAAGGAGAGAGAAGAACTGTTTTT
>NW_007821891.1:0-847 GCF_000696425.1 Galeopterus variegatus
AGTCAATCTAGAGTTTCAGAATGGATGTGTTTTTGCCTGGTGGAGGACAAGTAAGTCATACGCCTTCCTCCTCCAATTAAAACATTGTAATTGTCACCACATTCCTTTCACAAACCAAGTGCTATAGCATAAAAATTGTTTGCAGGTGTATGAAAGTTAATAAAAAAAGATGACCTAAAAATTACTGTCTCTTTCTGTAAAATCTTTATTTACTCTAGGATTATTTAAGCAATTTAACAATTTTTAACTTTGTTAGAAAAGATAGTACAAAATTATAATATATATAGTACTCTTCAAAGGGACTTAGGGGAGTTACCAGTTATCCTTCAGGTCAGGAATTGTGTCATGTTTATCCGTGTCACCACCACTTAACACAGTTCTCTCTGCATACTGGCTGTTCAAAGAATGCTGTGGAATTAAAGCCAATGGAAAAACTAGTCTTACACAGAAAAATTAAATGATTATACAAGATTGAAAGGTTTGAGACATTAATGAAAAAAGACATATGATTTGGTATTAGATGACATAATTACATGATTTTAGACAAGTTACTTAACCTCTTTGAACTTGAATTTTTCTTGAAATGGAATGATACTATTTGACTCTGCATATTATAAAAACTGAGTTTATAGATTAATACTAGATATATTTGTTAGAATAAAAAAGTGTATATTAAAGTACTACCACAATTATAATAACAAAAGCAATAATAACAATTACTCTTTTTTGAAAACTATGTTCCTGGTACTTTTAAAATGTAACATGTACATGAAAAGAATGTCAAAGTTGAACCACATAACTTCTTTGGACTCATGTAGCCCCCACAAGGCAACTGAGTGGTTTGGGA
>NW_007821892.1:0-847 GCF_000696425.1 Galeopterus variegatus
CTACTTTATCACCATAAGTACAGCCATTGTTAATCCTGAATTATTTAACAATAATATATCAGGGAATAAAAAAAGTAAAGATTTGCAAATAGTTTTATTTCTTAATAAAAAGTACTTTAAGTATTGAGTTTCTTCCTATGTGGCAAGAGCAGCAGTGAATAACTCTTTTGTTCCATATTTAGAAATGGCAGTATTTCAGTAGCTGGTGAATATAGAAATCGTTTATAAAGCACATTTGGATCCTTCAAGGATGAATAGCTGCCCTAAACTTTCTCAGAGAAGTGCCTGAGGACAAATAATAGAAATCCTGAATATGGGATAAAATAGGAACTCAGTTAAACAAATGGAATTTCAAATATGCTCCCTGTGAATACATCCTCTCAAAAAACTTGGTATAGTAAAATAATTACACATTTTTTAGGGTGGCAATTCCCTATTTGAAGGAAAAAAAAATTCAGCAATGACATTTTGGGGAGGTGTTAGGTAGTGTGTCATTCCTGGAGGTGGAATTTGCTTTTGGTCTTTTGAATAACTCCTCCAACTCCATGCTCTTGTAAATAGCCTTATTTGCTCTTGGTTTTACCCTCCAGGACCTTGTACAAATGTTCAATCTCAATATGAAGCTGCCAGAGTCTTGCTTTCCATTTTATCTTCAGATTGCATTTCCAGCCGCAGAGCAGCCTTCAATAATTCCATTCAGCTTGACTCTCTGACCCAGCTCTGGCAGCTCTGTGCATCCAAGGATGCTGAGCTTTCAGATTATTTAAATGTTATGAGCTTCCTGAAGCCTGACCTTTCTAGGGAAAAGATGTCCCCATAGCTTTAGAAAGATGAAAAGAAAAAAAAA
>NW_007821893.1:0-847 GCF_000696425.1 Galeopterus variegatus
TGGGTAATTTACAAAGAAATGAAATTTCTTGCATAAAGTTTGGAGGCTGGGAAGTCTACACGCCAAGAGGTGCTTTGGGTGAGGGCCATCTATGTGGAAACTCTCTACAGGGTCTGGTGGTGATGCAGGGTATGACATGGCAGGACTAGCAAAAGAAAGAGAGCTAACCTCCTCACTTGCTCTACTTTTAAAGCCATCAGAGCCACACTCTTTACTCCGTGAATGGATCAAACCATTCACAAGCGGACAGTCCTCACAATCTAATCACCACTTAAAGGCCCCACCTTTCATACAGCATAATTGGATTTCCCACCCTCTTAATTCTCACAGAAAAGAAAAATATCTTGGCCCCAAATATATTTCTTTGACATATTTTAAAATGCCTAATTAAAAAAGATTGGGAAAACAAGATTAGCTAGTAGACTGTTTATTTGTGGAAATAAATTTATATCTGTCAATGCAAACAGCCAGGTTATTACTGAGATGCCCTCCCTTTGGCAACTATCTATCTTTTCTGAGGGCAGCTGTAAGATTACCTGAAGTATTTTCATTTGCATACAACATGTCCCTATTTAACTCTAACTTCTTACTTCCTTCTTTCACTTGTGACAACTCCTCCCCAGAACTTCAGAGAAAACTGGTCTCAGGCTGTTATTCGAAGCCTTGTACCACTTCCAACCTTCTTTCTCTTATGAACACTGGTATATAAGCTTCTGCACTCCCACTGGAAATTGAGACATTATTCTCTTATGACTCCCCTGTGCTTTGCCCAAGGCCCAGCATGTTAAAAAAATAAAATTTGTCATGCTTTTTCTTCATATTCATCTAAATTTGTCACTGACTTTCA
>NW_007821894.1:0-847 GCF_000696425.1 Galeopterus variegatus
GGCAGAAGTGGTTGCTGAGAACAGGGTTCCATCATCAGGATGTGACACTCTCTCGAAGAGTATGAAACAGAAAGACGTTTACCTTTCAGAAAGCCCCGTGGCTGCTGAAACCTAGGTAATTTTTCAAGAGTCATTTCCCAAAATCAAAAGAACAGGCATAATATGTAATGTCCATTTCTTTTCCCTAATAATTCTGGAAATATATATATGAAGGGCAAGAATTCACCTAATCATTATGCAATAAAAATGGATATTTTTATTTTAAAATATTTATGCAATAAATATTTCAGCTCCCTCAACTCCGAAACACCCTTTTATCTTATTTTTCATCAGTCCCACCTCTAGATATTACATTTCAAAATGATTATTAACTATCTTCTTAAATATTGTTGAATACTATAAATAAGTAGAGGAGCAACTATTGTAATCTTATATTCTTATCATAGCACTTTTCTAAAAATTATGGAACTAAATAAGAATTTGTTTAAACCTAGTGGGCATCACAAGGCACATAATTGTTGGTCACTCTATGCACCAAGGTAAAGTGTTTTACAAAGTGTTGCTTCCTGACTTCACGCAACTGATTCCATCCAGTGGTAAAGATTCCTGGGAATCTTACCGGAGGGGAGGGAAACTCTTTTCAGGTGTCTGTGGGCTGGCATTCTTTGACTCTCCAAGAGTTTCTAGCACTCTGCATATTCCAGGGGCAACATTAGGGTCACTTCCTCCCCTACTGAGAAGAGGCACCAATGAGATTGCTCACACATGTGAACGAGAGTGAATCCCCAAGTTTTATATCCATAAGTCCCTAGTCTCTAGAATCATTATCCCTGAATCCACAAAGCCC
>NW_007821895.1:0-847 GCF_000696425.1 Galeopterus variegatus
CAATAAAGTTAGAAAAAATAACCTCAGTAATGTAACTTAAAAAAGATGATAGAATTAAGACCAAACTTAACAGAAGTGTATAACTGGATAAACTCACATTTTAAAGATTACTTTTGAAAAAACAAAGAGATACATAAAACACAAAGTCACTGAGAAACCTGGAAGTAAGTGGAGAAGCAAAGACACCCCAGGCAAAGGCAGACAAAGACAAGCCAGGGCTGAGATGGTGACACCAGCCAAGGGGATTCAAGGGAAATGCATTCGGGAGAGAAAGAAAGGCACTTTACAATGATAAAGAGTATAATGTACAATAAAGTTCTAACTGTCAGGAAAATTTATGTGCCAAATAATGTAGCACCAAATTATAAAAGGAAAAGCTACAGTAAGTACAAAAAGAAATAGAAACCCAACAGCAGCATAAAGATTTAACTCCCTCCTCTCTGCCTATGACCAATCAATCACATAAACAGCTACAAAAACAAAAGATTAAGGATGGGGGTCTATGTAACAAAATGAATAAATATGTCTCAAAGTATGTGCATCAAACAGAATGTCACCTCCTTTCCAATGCCTATGGGATGTTTACAAACACTAGCCTCCCAGACCTCAATGGCCAACCTACTTATACAGGAGTGGACAGAGTTAAGGGAACCAGGCAGGGAAGTTGAGGCACCAGAAACCAGCACCAGCTAGAAGCCATGCCCACCCTAGGGCTGAAGAAGCGAAGAGAGGACTCACTGCCTGGAGCCTAGCGAGCACCTGGCATTTCTCTCCACCTGCCTTCTAGTCCCCCCCCCTTCCTGCCCTGGGACCCACCTGGAGGCTAGCCAGTGGCAAGGTTGCTCGG
>NW_007821896.1:0-847 GCF_000696425.1 Galeopterus variegatus
AATAATAAGGAACAATGATATTTATGCCACCATTTACTTCATGCCAAGAGTGGAAACAGAATACTATTGTACATTTGCAGTATGATTAACTGCAGACCTTATTAATTTGGGATGCGCTTTGGGGAAGGAAAGAAAGTCCACATAAAAAATTTAGAAAAATAAAAACATTTTAAATGCTTAAATTTATAGCCTGACTCCTAGTGACTTAGAAAAAGGCATGCCATATAGAGGTTCTTGTTTCAATAAACAGGTCAGAATTGTTTATAATTAGCATATCAGTTGTGCCAGTAGATGCTTCTATATGCTTGAACATCCTTCATTCTACAGTTTTTTCTTTGTTTCCTACAATACTTCTGGCACCAGTTTAGATACTGAGAATAGCTATAAATACAATGAAATAATTTATTTTAAGTAGCTTGATTACAGGTTCTGTGGGATACTTGTATTAGTCATTTGAATTGCTGAATGGTTGAAATTAATTTTATCACAGTATAATTACAAATGCATGTTTTGTATGTATTAACCTTCCGTTTAGTGTTTTGTACTTAAAATTTCTAATTGGTTTTGTTATTATTTGGTAGGTGATCGTGTGTGCATGTATATCATCTATCTGCTATCTATCTATTTAGGTTGTTTATATCTATATAACTAAGTAGAGATGTATATGTATACATTTATATATAATGTTTAGATATAGACATGTAGATGTAGGTACATACACTGTGGTCCATATATGAGGATAAGGGCCCAATCAAACTGATCTTACACAATTCCAAAAAGCATAACACACCTTGTCTCTTTTCAAATATTCCCTTTTTCTTTATTTTCCATAAGATTCTTGTTAAAT
>NW_007821897.1:0-847 GCF_000696425.1 Galeopterus variegatus
GTCCAATGTGGTGAAACTTTTGTCCTATATTTCTTCTAAGACTTGTTTAGTTTTAGCTCTTGCTTTTAGGTCATTGATTCAAAGGGCCAACTTTATACTTCTTCATGTTAATATGCAATTTTATCATCACCACTTTTCCATGGACTTCCTTTCCTACTGAATGATCTTGGCTGTTGAAAATCATTTTATTATATATATGAGGGTATCTTTCTGGGTTCCCTATCTTTTCCATTGGTGCACATGTCTGTCTTTGTGCCAGTACCTCGATGTTTTGATTACTGTACCTTTGAGTAAGTTTTGAAATCAAGAAGGGCGACACTTCCAACTTTGTTGTTCTTTTTCTATTGTTTTGGCTATTTGGCATTCCTTGAGATTCCATGTGAATTTTAGGATGGTGCTTTCTGTTTCTCTTTTTAAAAATGTTATTGGACTTGTAAAAGGGATTGCATCAAATCTGTCAATCCTTTGGGATAGTATTGATATCTTAATAGTAAGTCTTCTAACCCATGCATCTGAGATGCCATTTTATTTATTTGTATCTTCCTTAATTTCTTTCAGTGACATTTTGTTCAGTGTACAAGTGTTTTGTCTTCTTGGTTGAGTTAATTCCTAAGTATTTTATGCTTTTCAATGATCTTATTTGTGGTATTGAAAAGCATAAAATACTTAGGAATTAACTCAACCAAGAAGACAAAACACTTGTACACTGAAATTCGTATTAGTGTATATAAATGCAACTAATTTTAGTATGTTGATTTGATATCCTGCAACTTTGCTTATTTTATTCTTAGTTCCAATTGTTTTGGGGGTGTTTATTTGTTTGTTTTATTTTTGTGTGTGTGTTCTT
>NW_007821898.1:0-847 GCF_000696425.1 Galeopterus variegatus
CATCCATGTTATTTATTTTAGTAGGTTCTTATTCTTGTTTGAGGCTACTATATTTGAAGTTTTTGTCTGCTCTCTCTCTTTGAGCTTCTTCATGTTGCTTGTTTGCTTAGGTCTCCCACTTTCATCTTACCAGTTTCCTAGGGCCGCCATAACAAATTATCACAAACTGGGAGGCTTAAAACAATAAAAAATTATTCTCTTGAACCTCTAGAGGCCAGAAGTTCAAAATCAAGGTGTTAGCAGGGATGTACTCCCTCTGGAGACTCTAGGGAAGGGTGTTTTCTTTGCCTCTTCCAATTTCTGGTGGCTGTTGGCATTCCCTCACTTGTGGCCACTCCACTCCAATCTCTGCATCCATGACATGGCCTCTTGTCATCTGTATGTCTCCTCCATGTGTTTATATGTCTAACTTCTTATACCAACTCCCTGCTCGCAGCCCCACCTTCCCTTGCCCTTCTGATTCCTTGAGACTCTAATATTCCTGCATTTTTGGGTTCTGAGGGATAAACTTGTTCCTCTTTAGGCACTTGGCTGACCTTCCTCCTCTCAGCAAAGTCACTTATCAGTCTTCATATCCTGTGGTTTGGGGTTACTGATGTCTCCTGGTTTCACTGAGGATGGTGTTTGTGTTTCTGCTTTTTGTTCTCCTTTCAGTTTTGGGTGACTTTTCAAGAGAACTATAAAAACCCTCAAGATACTAGAGACTGTGATCTTTTGTAATGCATGTTGCAAATATTTTTCATTGGTCATTTGGCTCAATTTTTAATCATAGCTTTTTTTTTTAATGTACAAAAGTTTAAAAGTAGTATTTAGTCAGTTCTATCAATCATTTCCTTGATGTTTTATG